>NW_027201320.1:0-11695 GCF_038502225.1 Cherax quadricarinatus
ATCTTGTTTGGGATATAAGGATGATCTGGTGTGCGATATAAGGATGACTTGGTATGGGATATAAGTTTGACCTGGTATGGGATATAAGGATGACCTGGTATGGCATGTAAAAATGGCCTGGTATAGTATATGAGAATGACCTGGTATGGCATATAAGAATGATCTGGTATGGCATATGAGAATGACCTGTATGGCATATAAGAATGACCTGGTATAGCATATGAGAATGACCTGGTATGGCCTATAAGAATGACCTGGTATGGCATATAAAGATGTAGGTCACATCAAACTCCAGACACAACACAATGGAAGAGAAAAACGTAGGCAACACACCTGAGCTGACCAAGACAATTCGTCACAAAACTGTTTTCTTTTCTATCATAATTTAATCTCGTGTATGTACTTTGTGGCCAAGAAATTAACACACAGTTTATTAAGTATCCTTTACTATAAATCCTCATTAACTATTAAAATTTCAACTCAGCTTCAACAATATCATTTTCACCGTCTTCAATCCATCTTCAACCATCTTCACCATCTTCAGCTCATCTTCAGCTTATCATCAACCGTCTCTTCCCACAACTCACTTCCAACCATCCACATTTTGCGTTTTATGTGAATGTTCAATGAGCGTTCTATTCCAGATCACAGTGATCAATATGTGTTCCCTTTCTGATCAAATTGTTCATTAAATGTTCTAAGTCATATCAACGTACCAGATCGACATTTCATGTTCCAACCAGCTTACGGAAATCTTGTCTCAGATCAAGTAATTGATGGGTTAACACAAACTTCTTACATTTTTACTCAAGGGTCCCCCACTTTATTTCTACATGGATACTCATAGGTCGCACTTAAACCAGGGTCTGCCTCGACGGCCGGTGAGTATCCTTTTTCGTCTTTCCCAGGTCCGCGTGTCCAGGAGTCCGCCTGCGTCCCCTCAGGCATTCTCCCTTCCCAACTTCCCCAGGGTCTGCCTCGACACCCGGTGAGTATCCTTTTTCGTCTCTCCCAGGTCCGCGTGTCCAGGAGTCCGCCTGCGTCCCCTCAGGCATTCTCCCTTCCCCACTTCCCCAGGGACTGCCTCGACGGCCGGTGAGTATCCTTTTTAGTCTTTCCCAGGTCCGCGTGTCCAGGAGTCCGCCTGTGTCCCCTCAGGCATTCTCCCTTCCCCACTTCCCCAGGGTCTGCCTCGACGGCCGGTGAGTATCCTTTTTCGTCTCTCCCAGGTCCGCGTGTCCAGGAGTCCGCCTGTGTCCCCTCAGGCATTCTCCCTTCCCCACTTCCCCAGGGTCTGGCTCGACGGCCGGTGAGTATCCTTTTTCGTCTCTCCCAGGTCCGCGTGTCCAGGAGTCCGCCTGTGTCCCCTCAGGCATCCTCCCTTCCCCACTTCCCCAGGGTCTGCCTCGACGGCCGGTGAGTGTCCTTTTTCGTCTCTCCCAGGTCCGCGTGTCCAGTAGTCCGCCTGTGTCCCCTCAGGCATCCTCCCTTCCCCACTTCCCCAGGGTCTGCCTCGACAACCAGTGAGTGTCCTTTTTCGTCTCTCCCAGGTCCGCGTGTCCAGTAGTCCGCCTGTGTCCCCTCAGGCATCCTCCCTTCCCCACTTCCCCAGGGTCTGCCTCGACAACCAGTGAGTGTCCTTTTTCGTCTCTCCCAGGTCCGCGTGTCCAGGAGTCCGCCTGTGTCCCCTCAGGCATCCTCCCTTCCCCACTTCCCCAGGGTCTGCCTCGACAACCAGTGAGTGTCCTTTTTCGGAGTCCACCTGTGTGAAGGCCAGGTGCTCCCCCTTCCCCACTACCCCCACACCCCAACCTTGCACCCCCCCCGGGTCCGTGGTTCCAGGAGTTCACCTGTGCGAAGGCCAGGTGCTCCCCCTTCCCTACTTCCCCCACACCCCAACCTTGCACTCCCCCCCCCGGGTCCGTGGTTCCAGGAGTTCACCTGTGCGAAGGCCAGGTGCTCCCCCTTCCCCACTTCCCCCACACCCCAACCTTGCACCCCTCCCCGGGTCCGTGGTTCCAGGAGTTCACCTGTGGGAAGGCCAGGTGCTCCCCCTTCCCCACTTCCCCCACAACCCAACCTTGCACTCCCCCCCCGGGTCCGTGGTTCCAGGAGTCCACCTGTGTGACGCCAGGTGCTCCCCCTTCCCCACTTCCCCCACACCCCAACCTTGCACCCCCCCTGGGTCCGTGGTTCCAGGAGTTCACCTGTGCGAAGGCCAGGTGCTCCCCCTTCCCCACTTCCCCCACAACCCAACCTTGCACTCCCCCCCCGGGTCCGTGGTTCCAGGAGTCCACCTGTGTGACGCCAGGTGCTCCCCCTTCCCCACTACCCCCACACACCCCAACCTTGCACCCCCCCCGGGTCCGTGGTTCCAGGAGTTCACCTGTGCGACGGCCAGGTGCTCCCCCTTCCCCACTTCCCCCACACCCCAACCTTGCACCCCTCCCCGGGTCCGTGGTTCCAGGAGTTCACCTGTGCGAAGGCCAGGTGCTCCCCCTTCCCCACTTCCCCCACACCCCAACCTTGCACCCCCCCGGGTCCGTGGTTCCAGGAGTTCACCTGTGCGAAGGCCAGGTGCTCCCCCTTCCCCACTTCCCCCACAACCCAACCTTGCACTCCCCCCCCGGGTCCGTGGTTCCAGGAGTCCACCTGTGTGACGCCAGGTGCTCCCCCTTCCCCACTTCCCCCACACCCCAACCTTGCACCCCTCCCCGGGTCCGTGGTTCCAGGAGTTCACCTGTGCGAAGGCCAGGTGCTCCCCCTTCCCCACTTCCCCCACAACCCAACCTTGCACTCCCCCCCCCCGGGTCCGTGGTTCCAGGAGTCCACCTGTGTGACGGCAGGTGCTCCCCCTTCCCCACTTCCCCCACACCCCTACCTTGCACCCCCCCGGGTCCGTGGTTCCAGGAGTTCACCTGTGCGAAGGCCAGGTGCTCCCCCTTCCCCACTACCCCCAAACCCCAACCTTGCACCCCCCCCGGGTCCGTGGTTCCAGGAGTTCACCTGTGCGAAGGCCAGGTGCTCCCCCTTCCCCACTTCCCCCACACCCGAACCTTGCACTCCCCCCCCCCTGGGCCCGTGGTTCCAGGAGTTCACCAGTGCGAAGGCCAGGAGCTACCCCTTCCCCACTTCCCCCACACCCCAACCTTGCACTCCCCCCCGGGTCCGTGGTTCCAGGAGTCCACCTGTGTGACGCCAGGTGCTCCCCCTTCCCCACTACCCCCACACCCCAACCTTGCACCCCTCCCCGGGTCCGTGGTTCCAGGAGTTCACCTGTGCGAAGGCCAGGTGCTCCCCCTTCCCCACTTCCCCCACACCCCAACCTTGCACCCCCCCCGGGTCCGTGGTTCCAGGAGTTCACCTGTGCGAAGGCCAGGTGCTCCCCCTTCCCCACTTCCCCCACAACCCAACCTTGCACTCCCCACCCGGGTCCGTGGGTCCAGGAGTCCACCTGTGTGACGCCAGGTGCTCCCCCTTCCCCACTAGGTGCTCCCCCCCCCACACCCCAACCTTGCACACACCCCCCCGGGTCCGTGGTTCCAGGAGTTCACCTGTGCGAAGGCCAGGTGCTCCCCCTTCCCCACTTCCCCCACACCCCAACATTGCACCCCCCCGGGTCCGTGGTTCCAGGAGTTCACCTGTGCGAAGGCCAGGTACTCCCCCTTCCCCACTTCCCCTACACCCCAACCTTGCACTCCCCCACCGGGTCCGTGGTTCCAGGAGTCCACCTGTGTGACGCCAGGTGCTCCCCCTTCCCCACTACCCACACACACACCCCAACCTTGCACACACCCCCCCCGGGTCCGTGGTTCCAGGAGTTCACCTGTGCGAAGGCCAGGTGCTCCCCCTTCCCCACTACCCCCACACCCCAACCTTGCACACACCCCCCCGGGTCCGTGGTTCCAGGAGTTCACCTGTGCGAAGGCCTGGTGCTCCCCCTTCCCCACTACCCCCACACCCCAACCTTGCACCCCCCGGGTCCGTGGTTCCAGGAGTTCACCTGTGCGAACGCCAGGTGCTCCCCCTTCCCCCACACCCCAACCGTGCACACCCCCCCCCGGGTCCGTGGTTCCAGGAGTACACCTGTGCGAAGGCCAGGTGCTCCCCCTTCCCCACTTCCCCCCACACCCCAACCTTGCACCCCTCCCCGGGTCCGTGGTTCCAGGAGTTCACCTGTGCGAAGGCCAGGTGCTCCCCCTTCCCCACTTCCCCCACACCCCAACCTTGCACCCCCCCCCGGGTCCGTGGTTCCAGGAGTTCACCTGTGCGAAGGCCAGGTGCTCCCCCTTCCCCACTTCCCCCACAACCCAACCTTGCACTCCCCCCCGGGTCCGTGGTTCCAGGAGTCCACCTGTGTGACGCCAGGTGCTCCCCCTTCCCCCACTTCCCCCCACACCCCAACCTTGCACCCCCCCCTGGGTCCGTGGTTCCAGGAGTTCACCTGTGCGAAGGCCAGGTGCTCCCCATTCGCCATCTGTGGGCCAGCATTTTCATTTGATCAACTGACTTTATCTCATTGACATCATTATGCTGTACGAATGTGTTCCATACTCGAGTCATCCTGGGTATATATGATCTCAGATGGAGTGATGTTCTGGAGAAGGGTACAGCCAGAGTGAAGTTGCTGCTTTCTGCCCGTCTTGTGGCATAAAAGCTTGTTTCACGCTGTCCTCGAAGTGGATCCAAGTGTGGTACTTTGACAATATTGGCCTTGTACATAACAGTAAGGCCACCCACATCCCTCCTGTGTTGAAGGCTCTGCTGAAATGACAGATCTATCCAGGATGGGTCCAGGCGAGAGATGAGACGTCTTGCTCTGTTCTCTACTCTGTCAAGCAGTCGCAGATGAGAGGGAGGGGGGGAGGCAAACCAAGAAAGTGGAGCATACTCAAGGTGTGAGCGTATTTGTGCCTCGTACAGAATCTTGCAACCCCTACTGTCAAGCAGATGCGAGATACGGCGAAGTGCTGTAAGCTTCCTAGCTGCCTTGTTTGCAAGATTTACATGGTTCTTCATGGTCAGTTTGGAGTCAAATTTCACCCCAAGGATATCAACTTCTTCTCCAGGTGCCATCACCCTCCCATTCATCCTTACTACTGCACCAGCATTACCATCATGCTGCCTAGAGACCATCATCTGCGTTTTCTCAGGTGCAAATGTTACTTGTCATCTATTTCCCCAAGCTGATTTAGCTCTTAGCTGGTGAGTGGTGTAGCTTAGAGCAGCTGGCATTTCTTCTCTTGGATAAGTGAATGTCAGTGTACAGGCGTCTGCATATGCATGGGATTCTGGGATGAGATGAAGAAGGTCATTGAAGTAGACATTCCATAACAATGGTCCCAGCACGCTTCCTTGTGTAACACTTGCCCCAATAGGATGTCTTGGTGATTCCGTTCCATTGAGAACTACCCTTAGAGATCTACCATGAAGATGATCACTGAGGAGACATAGCGTAGAGCCTGCAATTCCCAGTGCTTGAAGTTTTGCTAAGAGGCCCTGGTGCCACACCCGGTCGAAAGCACCAGCAATGTCCAGTGCTACCACACAGCTGACTTTGGATTCATCCAGTGACTGGTGCCACTTAGTGGAGAGGTTTAGCAACAGATCAGCAGCAGAGTAACCTTTCCTGAAGCCATATTGACGGTCACAAAGTAGTGAGTGGTAGTCAAAAAACTCTGTCATTTGTCTTGAGATTATTGTCTCAATAATCTTACCAGTGATTGACAGGAGTGATACTGGTCTGTAGTTGCTGATTTCTGCTCTGCTCTTCTTTTTGTGAACAGGGACTACATTTGCCTCTTTCCACAGAGAAGGCCATTTACACTGTACTAGGCAGTGCTGAAAGATGCGAGTTAGAGGTGCTGCTAGCTGGTCTGCACATCTTCTCAGCAATCTTGGGCTCAACTTGTCTGGGCCCACAGACTTTTCTTGGTCAAGCGATTTAAGAAGGAAATGCACCTCCTCCTGCCTTATTGTCACTACTGACAGTTTTGACACAGTTCTTGCAGCTAGCCAAGGAGGGTCCCTTGCTGGATCAGGAATTTGCATTTTCGTAGCAAAGTATTCGGCAAAGAGGTCCGCTTTCTCTTGACTACTAGTAGAGGTGGTCCCATCCTGTCGATTTAGAGGTGGAATGAGTTCATCAGGCAGATAACCTTGTCTGTCCTTGACCAGGGACCACCAGGTTTTGGAACCTACCCTACCTGATGCTAGCTTTCTTTTTGTGTCCACCTCCCATTTCGTATCGAAATCTTCATGTTTATCCATAACAGACGAATATTAATTAAACATTTGTATTTTAGACTAATATGAATACAACGCTTGAAAAAAAAAACAATGATATCATATGTCGTACGATATATAATAATAAGGGTATTTTTAGTCGTGCTAAACTTAATTATGGTTTCCGCTTGATGCTTAAACTCAGAGTCAATGATATGTCAAAGTCTCGAGTCGGGAAAAATTTTCCCTTTTTTCTGAGAACTAAAAATCAGATTTTTTTTTACAGGTTACAATGGTGTCGCCATTTAAGCCATCAAAGGTGCGGGAAATTGTTCATGAGGTAGTCTTCTCAGGCGGGGATCTTTCTCGTCAAGTTCCAAATTTGTTTACTGGAAATAAAATGACAGCCCCTACGGCAATGATGACGATTTTGCCGGACCTTTGTGTTGATGCTCTAGGAACGAAAGAAGTTCAAAATTTACTGAAGGAAGATTTTGACTTGGTTCTCCTCAGCGTGTTCGTGTCTGAGTGTTTTTTGTCATTAGTTCATCAGATGAAGGTACGTCATGTACTACGCCATCTTTTATGCTACTTTTTTTACTGCTTTTGTATTAAAATACTATGAATTTAATTATCAGGCGTAAGTAAAAATATAGGCGTAAGTAAAATATAGACAAGAGTGAAGGCCTCTCAATTATTATTATTAACTTATTTTTAAAACATTATTATTATATTTATGGGATAGTTTTTAACAAAGATGAGTCATACAGCAGCTGGGAATGAGAAACTATCAGGTTTGTTATCAAGAGTTTCAGCAGCATGACGGCATCTTCCCACCGCCATCATCGTAGCCACAGAGAATCCTAGACGCGCTGAATATTCGACCACGTATGAATACTTAAGAATATAAGAAAGAAGGAACACTGCAACAGACCTACTGTCCCATGCGAAGCAAGACCATGTGTCCCCCCCCCCGAATTAGCCCAATGACCCACCTAGTCAGGTTACTTCCACTTAAGGAAGGAACAAGGCATCAGACCTAATAGCACAAGCTAGTCAGGTCCAACTCACACCCACCCACACCCACTCATGTATTTATCTAACCTATATTCAAAACTACACAACGTTATAGCCTCTATAACTGTACTCGGGAGTTTGTTCCACTCATCCACAACTCTATTACCAAACCAGTGCTTTTCTATATCCTTCATGAATCTGAATTTTTCCAACTTGAAACCATTGCTGCGAGTCCTGTCTTGGCTGGATATTTTCAGCACGCTATTTACATCCCCTTTATTTATTTCTGTTTTCCATTTATACACCTCCATCATATCCCCCTAAATCTACGCCTTTCGAGAGAGTGCAGATTCAGGGCCCTCAGTCTATCCACATAGGGAAGCTTTCTGATTCATGGGATCAACTTTGTCATTCTCCTCTGTACGTTTTCCAATGCATTTATATCCATTCTGTAATACGGTGACCAAAACTGTGTAGCATAATCTAAATGAGGCCTAACCAATAATACCTGGAGAGTTTGCCTGGAGAGAGTTCCGGGGGTGAACGCCCCCGCGGCCCGGTCTGTGACAGAGTTGAAGACAACGTGAGGATTTGTATTATTTATACTTCTAAATATGAAGCCAAGGATTCTGTTAGCTTTATTGCGAACACTAATGCACTGTTGTCTTGGATTCAGATTATTGCTAACCAGAGCTCCTAAATGCTTTTCGCAATCAGTAGTATTAGGATATACGTTATTTAGCTTATAAGTGGCATGGTTATTTTCCTGTCCAACATTTGTCTACAATAAACTGCATCTTCCACTTCTCCGACCATTGCGTCAGTCTATTCAAATCATCCTGGAGTGCTCTAGTGTCCTCATTAGAATGAACTGGACGGCCTATTTTGGTGACATCAGCAAATTTGCTTATGTCGCTATTTATTCCCTCATCTATGTCGTTTATGTAAATTGTGAACAACATCGGGCCCAACACTGACCACTATGGAACACTGCTTGTGGCGAGCCCCCAATCTGATTTCTCCCCATTTATGCAAACTCTTTGCTGCCTATTTGTCAGCCATGCCTCTACCCAGGGAAACATTTCTCCTCCTATTCCGTGTGCCTTAAGTTTTCTCAATAGCTTCTGATGTGGAACTCTATCGATAGCCTTACTGAAGTCCATATACACAATATCATATTCATTACCATGATCTACCTCCTCAAACACCTTAGTGAAAAAAGTTAGAAAATTCGTAAGACAGGAACGCCCCTTTGTAAAACCGTGTTGAGATTCATTAATCAATTAATGCCTTTCAAGAAGGCTACGAATTGCCTCGGCAATTATTGATTCCATAAATTTTCCCACTTTGGAGGTAAGGCTTATTGATCTATAGTTCGAAGCTAAGGACCTGTCACCTGCCTTGTAAATAGGTATTACACTTGCCATTTTCCACTTATCAGGCACTATGCCAGTTTGTAGTGATATGTTGAAGAGATAGCCAAAGGTATGCTAAGTTTCTCTTTACATTCCTTTAACACCCTTGCAAACAGTTCATAACTTTATAAAACACTACTCAGAGCGACATGTTATTATAAAGCTTGTTCTCCAACTTGTTTCTTTGTCTTTATATTTGACATTTTTTTTACGGTTCAGTAGATGAGAGCAGCCGTATAATTAAGCTAACACACTATACACACAGGTACCGCACAACCTTGGTTCAAGTGTTTGCTTCCCTCAAGCAGAGAGTCTTATGGAAGTGGGATCAGGACACCATGGATGACCTACCACCTAATGTCCGTCTTGGCAAGTGGCTCCCACAACAAGATATTCTTGGTAAGTAAATCTTAAGCCTTACATCAAGACACATCGCTAAAAAAAATATTAAGACATCATTTCGAATTTATTTTGAAGTATTTTAAAATAAAAATATTTAAACCATGCTGAAAAAAATATTTTATAAATTTTTTATCATTATTCAAGTAATGTGGAAAAAATAATGTTTAGTATTTGATAATAAGTTTTTTATTAATAATGAATTCTATTCGGATGTTGTAAGACTCTAATTAAAAATTGCTGCAGACCCTACAGGACTTTAACCAGGTTCATTAATTCACATTAAATATATTATAAATAAGACCAATAACGAAGACAAAAATCCAGCATTACAGAGTTTTTCAGAAGACACCTGTGACATACCAGCGACAGAATAGCAACTATGTACATAATTTATACGTGTTCCTTACAGAAACTACTGCAATATTTGGAACTTTCACTGTGTTTCCTAATAGATAAAATAATAAAAATGATAATAAAAAGGATTTTCAAAGAAGAAGAAGAAGAAAGAGAAGGGGAAGAAGAGAGGGAAAAAAGGTAACTAGTTATTTAATACAGGTGATCCTCGCTTGCGTTTGTTCATCACACACGGTGGGTTGCTGAGCACCTTGGAGTCCATGTACCACGGTGTGGCGGTGCTGGGAATGCCTGTGTTTGCTGACCAGTATTCCAACATGAACACTGCTCAGAGGGACGGCTGGGGCAGAGTTCTTCTCTGGCAACAACTTACTTTTGATAATCTCAAGAATGCGATCAGCATCATCATGAATGATAAGAGGTAATTGTGACCACAAGATTTTAGTTGTATCGTAAAGGTTGACTTTGTTTCAGTGCTTCAGTTTTTCCCACCAAGGTTGACGAAAAAGATAAAGATATTACCATCACTCATTCACAAGATCTCTCCAGACATACAAGGACATGACTATTTCAATATTTCTCCACAAGGCAACACATCGGTCGGGTCTAACAAGCGCTCGTATATAATTAAAAGGGAAGTTATATCCCTGTAAGGGATTATGAAAGAATATGATAATGGATATAATGAAAGTGAATATTTTTCAAAACAATGACTTGCTTCCTTCCGGGCCGCGTTGACCCCCGATAATCCTCTCTAGGTATACTCTAGAGACCTTTGAGAATAAGATAAACTGATCCAAATCTCATGCTGTAAATTTATTGTAGTTTTTGAACTGTAGTGTAGGCACTCCTCTGGCAAGACATTGATGAAGTGAGTGATGATAAAATAGTTTTTTTCTTTTTCGAGTCACACTGCCTCGTTGAGAAACGTCCGACGTGTTAATAATATAAAAAACTTAACTTAATGCTGGAGATGATCCGCAGTGTGAAAGGAAATAGATTATCTAAGGTGTCAAAACCCGAAAGGGAATAGCTAAGTGTAATTACTTTTGTTATATTAATGTTATATATCATCTGGAAAATAGAGGTTCATTAGACTTGATCCAAAGAATGAGATGGTAGTTTCATTTATTTTTAATCAAGAGTGCTTCACCAGAATTAAGGCATCTCTATTTTCAAGAATTAGCTAACATACTTTAATAAATGTTTCTTTAATGACGTGGGTAATGATGCTATTTGTAAATCAAATAAATAATACAAATAATTTCTTGGTGTGTGTGACGAGGCAGCATGAGAGCTGAAGTAGCAAGAAGGTCCAAAGTTATGAAGGATCGTCCGCAAGAACCAGCAGATGTGGCCGTCTACTGGACCAAATATGTTATACGGCACAAGGGAGCCCCACATCTCCGCTGTCCTGCGTCCACCATGACTTGGTCAGTACCGCTCAGCAATGATGAAATATAATAGTTAATGTGCAGAGCAACCAATGTGAAAAGAATACTGAATTTCCAAGCGATTTCGTGATTTCACAATATCATAATTCTTTGATGTGAGAAATCACGAAATCGGTTGGAAATTCTCTATTCTTTCCACATAATATGCAGAACAATCAATGTGGAAGATAACTTTTTGGCACCGAAGTGGCTAGTTTATTGTGCAACTGATATCCATCCTGTGGACGGTGGCACAAAAGCATATGGATACACTATAAACTAGCCACTTGGGTGGCAAAAAAAACATCTCTTTTATAGTGGTTGTTCTGTAGATTATGATATCTGTTTACTTATTGCATAATAGTTAATATAAACAATAATAGTATTAATAATAATACTAATAAGAATAAAAATAATAATAACAACAAAAACGACGACGACGACGACAACAACAACAACATTATAAATTTGATAGACAGGTATATTAAGAAATACAATGAAAAGTGAACACTTCACAGTTCCACAACAAATCAGAAATGGAAGGTTTCTGAACGTTTTATTCAGTCCTGAAATTTATAATGCTCCAGAAAGCATTAAAATATCGACTACTCATAACTGGATTTTGTGTGACTGATATGGAGAAATATGTAATTTACTCTGAGGAACTTCAAATGTTTCTTCCATTCACGTTCGCTTTTTCTTCACCTTCTTTTATTTAACAGTTATGTCTGAGAGTTGAAAGTTTTTTTCTGCTCAATTATTTGTCTAATATTATTGAATACATATGAAGTGTGTGTGTGTGTATGTGTGTGTGTGTGTGTGTGTGTGTGTGTGTGTGTGTGTGTGTGT
>NW_027201321.1:0-11680 GCF_038502225.1 Cherax quadricarinatus
CCTGCTACTGGTGTCGTTACTGCATCTGTTGCTGCTACTGTTGTTTCTGCTATTGTTGCTGGGGCTCCTGCTACTGATGCCTTTACTGCATCTGTTTACGCTACTACTGTTGCTGCAGTTATTGCTGTGACTCCTGCTACTGGTGTCGTTACTGCATCTGTTGCTGCTACTGTTGTTTCTGCTATTGTTGCTGGGGCTCCTGCTACTGATGCCTTTACTGCATCTGTTTACGCTACTACTGTTGCTGCAGTTATTGCTGTGACTCCTGCTACTGGTGTCGTTACTGCATCTGTTGCTGCTACTGTTGTTTCTGCTATTGTTGCTGGGGCTCCTGCTACTGATGCCTTTACTGCATCTGTTTACGCTACTACTGTTGCTGCAGTTATTGCTGTGACTCCTGCTACTGGTGTCGTTACTGCATCTGTTGCTGCTACTGTTGTTTCTGCTATTGTTGCTGGGGCTCCTGCTACTGATGCCTTTACTGCATCTGTTTATGCTACTACTGTTGCTGCAGTTATTGCTGTGACTCCTGCTACTGGTGTCGTTACTGCATCTGTTGCTGCTACTGTTGTTTCTGCTATTGTTGCTGGGGCTCCTGCTACTGATGCCTTTACTGCATCTGTTTACGCTACTACTGTTGCTGCAGTTATTGCTGTGACTCCTGCTACTGGTGTCGTTACTGCATCTGTTGCTGCTACTGTTGTTTCTGCTATTGTTGCTGGGGCTCCTGCTACTGATGCCTTTACTGCATCTGTTTATGCTACTACTGTTGCTGCAGTTATTGCTGTGACTCCTGCTGCTGGTGTCGTTACTGCATCTGTTGCTGCTACTGTTGTTTCTGCTATTGTTGCTGGGGCTCCTGCTACTGATGCCTTTACTGCATCTGTTTACGCTACTACTGTTGCTGCAGTTATTGCTGTGACTCCTGCTACTGGTGTCGTTACTGCATCTGTTGCTGCTACTGTTGTTTCTGCTATTGTTGCTGGGGCTCCTGCTACTGATGCCTTTACTGCATCTGTTTATGCTACTACTGTTGCTGCAGTTATTGCTGTGACTCCTGCTACTGGTGTCGTTACTGCATCTGTTGCTGCTACTGTTGTTTCTGCTATTGTTGCTGGGGCTCCTGCTACTGATGCCTTTACTGCATCTGTTTACGCTACTACTGTTGCTGCAGTTATTGCTGTGACTCCTGCTACTGGTGTCGTTACTGCATCTGTTGCTGCTACTGTTGTTTCTGCTATTGTTGCTGGGGCTCCTGCTACTGATGCCTTTACTGCATCTGTTTATGCTACTACTGTTGCTGCAGTTATTGCTGTGACTCCTGCTACTGGTGTCGTTACTGCATCTGTTGCTGCTACTGTTGTTTCTGCTATTGTTGCTGGGGCTCCTGCTACTGATGCCTTTACTGCATCTGTTTATGCTACTACTGTTGCTGCAGTTATTGCTGTGACTCCTGCTACTGGTGTCGTTACTGCATCTGTTGCTGCTACTGTTGTTTCTGCTATTGTTGCTGGGGCTCCTGCTACTGATGCCTTTACTGCATCTGTTTACGCTACTACTGTTGCTGCAGTTATTGCTGTGACTCCTGCTACTGGTGTCGTTACTGCATCTGTTGCTGCTACTGTTGTTTCTGCTATTGTTGCTGGGGCTCCTGCTACTGATGCCTTTACTGCATCTGTTTACGCTACTACTGTTGCTGCAGTTATTGCTGTGACTCCTGCTACTGGTGTCGTTACTGCATCTGTTGCTGCTACTGTTGTTTCTGCTATTGTTGCTGGGGCTCCTGCTACTGATGCCTTTACTGCATCTGTTTATGCTACTACTGTTGCTGCAGTTATTGCTGTGACTCCTGCTACTGGTGTCGTTACTGCATCTGTTGCTGCTACTGTTGTTTCTGCTATTGTTGCTGGGGCTCCTGCTACTGATGCCTTTACTGCATCTGTTTACGCTACTACTGTTGCTGCAGTTATTGCTGTGACTCCTGCTACTGGTGTCGTTACTGCATCTGTTGCTGCTACTGTTGTTTCTGCTATTGTTGCTGGGGCTCCTGCTACTGATGCCTTTACTGCATCTGTTTATGCTACTACTGTTGCTGCAGTTATTGCTGTGACTCCTGCTACTGGTGTCGTTACTGCATCTGTTGCTGCTACTGTTGTTTCTGCTATTGTTGCTGGGGCTCCTGCTACTGATGCCTTTACTGCATCTGTTTACGCTACTACTGTTGCTGCAGTTATTGCTGTGACTCCTGCTACTGGTGTCGTTACTGCATCTGTTGCTGCTACTGTTGTTTCTGCTATTGTTGCTGGGGCTCCTGCTACTGATGCCTTTACTGCATCTGTTTATGCTACTACTGTTGCTGCAGTTATTGCTGTGACTCCTGCTACTGGTGTCGTTACTGCATCTGTTGCTGCTACTGTTGTTTCTGCTATTGTTGCTGGGGCTCCTGCTACTGATGCCTTTACTGCATCTGTTTACGCTACTACTGTTGCTGCAGTTATTGCTGTGACTCCTGCTACTGGTGTCGTTACTGCATCTGTTGCTGCTACTGTTGTTTCTGCTATTGTTGCTGGGGCTCCTGCTACTGATGCCTTTACTGCATCTGTTTACGCTACTACTGTTGCTGCAGTTATTGCTGTGACTCCTGCTACTGGTGTCGTTACTGCATCTGTTGCTGCTACTGTTGTTTCTGCTATTGTTGCTGGGGCTCCTGCTACTGATGCCTTTACTGCATCTGTTTATGCTACTACTGTTGCTGCAGTTATTGCTGTGACTCCTGCTACTGGTGTCGTTACTGCATCTGTTGCTGCTACTGTTGTTTCTGCTATTGTTGCTGGGGCTCCTGCTACTGATGCCTTTACTGCATCTGTTTATGCTACTACTGTTGCTGCAGTTATTGCTGTGACTCCTGCTACTGGTGTCGTTACTGCATCTGTTGCTGCTACTGTTGTTTCTGCTATTGTTGCTGGGGCTCCTGCTACTGATGCCTTTACTGCATCTGTTTACGCTACTACTGTTGCTGCAGTTATTGCTGTGACTCCTGCTACTGGTGTCGTTACTGCATCTGTTGCTGCTACTGTTGTTTCTGCTATTGTTGCTGGGGCTCCTGCTACTGATGCCTTTACTGCATCTGTTTACGCTACTACTGTTGCTGCAGTTATTGCTGTGACTCCTGCTACTGGTGTCGTTACTGCATCTGTTGCTGCTACTGTTGTTTCTGCTATTGTTGCTGGGGCTCCTGCTACTGATGCCTTTACTGCATCTGTTTACGCTACTACTGTTGCTGCAGTTATTGCTGTGACTCCTGCTACTGGTGTCGTTACTGCATCTGTTGCTGCTACTGTTGTTTCTGCTATTGTTGCTGGGGCTCCTGCTACTGATGCCTTTACTGCATCTGTTTATGCTACTACTGTTGCTGCAGTTATTGCTGTGACTCCTGCTACTGGTGTCGTTACTGCATCTGTTGCTGCTACTGTTGTTTCTGCTATTGTTGCTGGGGCTCCTGCTACTGATGCCTTTACTGCATCTGTTTACGCTACTACTGTTGCTGCAGTTATTGCTGTGACTCCTGCTACTGGTGTCGTTACTGCATCTGTTGCTGCTACTGTTGTTTCTGCTATTGTTGCTGGGGCTCCTGCTACTGATGCCTTTACTGCATCTGTTTATGCTACTACTGTTGCTGCAGTTATTGCTGTGACTCCTGCTACTGGTGTCGTTACTGCATCTGTTGCTGCTACTGTTGTTTCTGCTATTGTTGCTGGGGCTCCTGCTACTGATGCCTTTACTGCATCTGTTTACGCTACTACTGTTGCTGCAGTTATTGCTGTGACTCCTGCTACTGGTGTCGTTACTGCATCTGTTGCTGCTACTGTTGTTTCTGCTATTGTTGCTGGGGCTCCTGCTACTGATGCCTTTACTGCATCTGTTTACGCTACTACTGTTGCTGCAGTTATTGCTGTGACTCCTGCTACTGGTGTCGTTACTGCATCTGTTGCTGCTACTGTTGTTTCTGCTATTGTTGCTGGGGCTCCTGCTACTGATGCCTTTACTGCATCTGTTTACGCTACTACTGTTGCTGCAGTTATTGCTGTGACTCCTGCTACTGGTGTCGTTACTGCATCTGTTGCTGCTACTGTTGTTTCTGCTATTGTTGCTGGGGCTCCTGCTACTGATGCCTTTACTGCATCTGTTTACGCTACTACTGTTGCTGCAGTTATTGCTGTGACTCCTGCTACTGGTGTCGTTACTGCATCTGTTGCTGCTACTGTTGTTTCTGCTATTGTTGCTGGGGCTCCTGCTACTGATGCCTTTACTGCATCTGTTTACGCTACTACTGTTGCTGCAGTTATTGCTGTGACTCCTGCTACTGGTGTCGTTACTGCATCTGTTGCTGCTACTGTTGTTTCTGCTATTGTTGCTGGGGCTCCTGCTACTGATGCCTTTACTGCATCTGTTTACGCTACTACTGTTGCTGCAGTTATTGCTGTGACTCCTGCTACTGGTGTCGTTACTGCATCTGTTGCTGCTACTGTTGTTTCTGCTATTGTTGCTGGGGCTCCTGCTACTGATGCCTTTACTGCATCTGTTTACGCTACTACTGTTGCTGCAGTTATTGCTGTGACTCCTGCTACTGGTGTCGTTACTGCATCTGTTGCTGCTACTGTTGTTTCTGCTATTGTTGCTGGGGCTCCTGCTACTGATGCCTTTACTGCATCTGTTTACGCTACTACTGTTGCTGCAGTTATTGCTGTGACTCCTGCTACTGGTGTCGTTACTGCATCTGTTGCTGCTACTGTTGTTTCTGCTATTGTTGCTGGGGCTCCTGCTACTGATGCCTTTACTGCATCTGTTTATGCTACTACTGTTGCTGCAGTTATTGCTGTGACTCCTGCTACTGGTGTCGTTACTGCATCTGTTGCTGCTACTGTTGTTTCTGCTATTGTTGCTGGGGCTCCTGCTACTGATGCCTTTACTGCATCTGTTTACGCTACTACTGTTGCTGCAGTTATTGCTGTGACTCCTGCTACTGGTGTCGTTACTGCATCTGTTGCTGCTACTGTTGTTTCTGCTATTGTTGCTGGGGCTCCTGCTACTGATGCCTTTACTGCATCTGTTTACGCTACTACTGTTGCTGCAGTTATTGCTGTGACTCCTGCTACTGGTGTCGTTACTGCATCTGTTGCTGCTACTGTTGTTTCTGCTATTGTTGCTGGGGCTCCTGCTACTGATGCCTTTACTGCATCTGTTTACGCTACTACTGTTGCTGCAGTTATTGCTGTGACTCCTGCTACTGGTGTCGTTACTGCATCTGTTGCTGCTACTGTTGTTTCTGCTATTGTTGCTGGGGCTCCTGCTACTGATGCCTTTACTGCATCTGTTTATGCTACTACTGTTGCTGCAGTTATTGCTGTGACTCCTGCTACTGGTGTCGTTACTGCATCTGTTGCTGCTACTGTTGTTTCTGCTATTGTTGCTGGGGCTCCTGCTACTGATGCCTTTACTGCATCTGTTTACGCTACTACTGTTGCTGCAGTTATTGCTGTGACTCCTGCTACTGGTGTCGTTACTGCATCTGTTGCTGCTACTGTTGTTTCTGCTATTGTTGCTGGGGCTCCTGCTACTGATGCCTTTACTGCATCTGTTTATGCTACTACTGTTGCTGCAGTTATTGCTGTGACTCCTGCTACTGGTGTCGTTACTGCATCTGTTGCTGCTACTGTTGTTTCTGCTATTGTTGCTGGGGCTCCTGCTACTGATGCCTTTACTGCATCTGTTTACGCTACTACTGTTGCTGCAGTTATTGCTGTGACTCCTGCTACTGGTGTCGTTACTGCATCTGTTGCTGCTACTGTTGTTTCTGCTATTGTTGCTGGGGCTCCTGCTACTGATGCCTTTACTGCATCTGTTTATGCTACTACTGTTGCTGCAGTTATTGCTGTGACTCCTGCTACTGGTGTCGTTACTGCATCTGTTGCTGCTACTGTTGTTTCTGCTATTGTTGCTGGGGCTCCTGCTACTGATGCCTTTACTGCATCTGTTTAAGCTACTACTGTTGCTGCAGTTATTGCTGTGACTCCTGCTACTGGTGTCGTTACTGCATCTGTTGCTGCTACTGTTGTTTCTGCTATTGTTGCTGGGGCTCCTGCTACTGATGCCTTTACTGCATCTGTTTACGCTACTACTGTTGCTGCAGTTATTGCTGTGACTCCTGCTACTGGTGTCGTTACTGCATCTGTTGCTGCTACTGTTGTTTCTGCTATTGTTGCTGGGGCTCCTGCTACTGATGCCTTTACTGCATCTGTTTACGCTACTACTGTTGCTGCAGTTATTGCTGTGACTCCTGCTACTGGTGTCGTTACTGCATCTGTTGCTGCTACTGTTGTTTCTGCTATTGTTGCTGGGGCTCCTGCTACTGATGCCTTTACTGCATCTGTTTATGCTACTACTGTTGCTGCAGTTATTGCTGTGACTCCTGCTACTGGTGTCGTTACTGCATCTGTTGCTGCTACTGTTGTTTCTGCTATTGTTGCTGGGGCTCCTGCTACTGATGCCTTTACTGCATCTGTTTACGCTACTACTGTTGCTGCAGTTATTGCTGTGACTCCTGCTACTGGTGTCGTTACTGCATCTGTTGCTGCTACTGTTGTTTCTGCTATTGTTGCTGGGGCTCCTGCTACTGATGCCTTTACTGCATCTGTTTACGCTACTACTGTTGCTGCAGTTATTGCTGTGACTCCTGCTACTGGTGTCGTTACTGCATCTGTTGCTGCTACTGTTGTTTCTGCTATTGTTGCTGGGGCTCCTGCTACTGATGCCTTTACTGCATCTGTTTATGCTACTACTGTTGCTGCAGTTATTGCTGTGACTCCTGCTACTGGTGTCGTTACTGCATCTGTTGCTGCTACTGTTGTTTCTGCTATTGTTGCTGGGGCTCCTGCTACTGATGCCTTTACTGCATCTGTTTACGCTACTACTGTTGCTGCAGTTATTGCTGTGACTCCTGCTGCTGGTGTCGTTACTGCATCTGTTGCTGCTACTGTTGTTTCTGCTATTGTTGCTGGGGCTCCTGCTACTGATGCCTTTACTGCATCTGTTTATGCTACTACTGTTGCTGCTGTTATTGCTGTAGTACCTGCTACTGGTGTCGTTACTGCATCTGTTGCTGCTACTGTTGTTTCTGCTATTGTTGCTGGGGCTCCTGCTACTGATGCCTTTACTGCATCTGTTTACGCTACTACTGTTGCTGCAGTTATTGCTGTGACTCCTGCTGCTGGTGTCGTTACTGCATCTGTTGCTGCTACTGTTGTTTCTGCTATTGTTGCTGGGGCTCCTGCTACTGATGCCTTTACTGCATCTGTTTACGCTACTACTGTTGCTGCAGTTATTGCTGTGACTCCTGCTACTGGTGTCGTTACTGCATCTGTTGCTGCTACTGTTGTTTCTGCTATTGTTGCTGGGGCTCCTGCTACTGATGCCTTTACTGCATCTGTTTATGCTACTACTGTTGCTGCAGTTATTGCTGTGACTCCTGCTACTGGTGTCGTTACTGCATCTGTTGCTGCTACTGTTGTTTCTGCTATTGTTGCTGGGGCTCCTGCTACTGATGCCTTTACTGCATCTGTTTACGCTACTACTGTTGCTGCAGTTATTGCTGTGACTCCTGCTACTGGTGTCGTTACTGCATCTGTTGCTGCTACTGTTGTTTCTGCTATTGTTGCTGGGGCTCCTGCTACTGATGCCTTTACTGCATCTGTTTATGCTACTACTGTTGCTGCAGTTATTGCTGTGACTCCTGCTACTGGTGTCGTTACTGCATCTGTTGCTGCTACTGTTGTTTCTGCTATTGTTGCTGGGGCTCCTGCTACTGATGCCTTTACTGCATCTGTTTACGCTACTACTGTTGCTGCAGTTATTGCTGTGACTCCTGCTACTGGTGTCGTTACTGCATCTGTTGCTGCTACTGTTGTTTCTGCTATTGTTGCTGGGGCTCCTGCTACTGATGCCTTTACTGCATCTGTTTACGCTACTACTGTTGCTGCAGTTATTGCTGTGACTCCTGCTACTGGTGTCGTTACTGCATCTGTTGCTGCTACTGTTGTTTCTGCTATTGTTGCTGGGGCTCCTGCTACTGATGCCTTTACTGCATCTGTTTATGCTACTACTGTTGCTGCAGTTATTGCTGTGACTCCTGCTACTGGTGTCGTTACTGCATCTGTTGCTGCTACTGTTGTTTCTGCTATTGTTGCTGGGGCTCCTGCTACTGATGCCTTTACTGCATCTGTTTACGCTACTACTGTTGCTGCAGTTATTGCTGTGACTCCTGCTACTGGTGTCGTTACTGCATCTGTTGCTGCTACTGTTGTTTCTGCTATTGTTGCTGGGGCTCCTGCTACTGATGCCTTTACTGCATCTGTTTACGCTACTACTGTTGCTGCAGTTATTGCTGTGACTCCTGCTACTGGTGTCGTTACTGCATCTGTTGCTGCTACTGTTGTTTCTGCTATTGTTGCTGGGGCTCCTGCTACTGATGCCTTTACTGCATCTGTTTATGCTACTACTGTTGCTGCAGTTATTGCTGTGACTCCTGCTACTGGTGTCGTTACTGCATCTGTTGCTGCTACTGTTGTTTCTGCTATTGTTGCTGGGGCTCCTGCTACTGATGCCTTTACTGCATCTGTTTACGCTACTACTGTTGCTGCAGTTATTGCTGTGACTCCTGCTACTGGTGTCGTTACTGCATCTGTTGCTGCTACTGTTGTTTCTGCTATTGTTGCTGGGGCTCCTGCTACTGATGCCTTTACTGCATCTGTTTACGCTACTACTGTTGCTGCAGTTATTGCTGTGACTCCTGCTACTGGTGTCGTTACTGCATCTGTTGCTGCTACTGTTGTTTCTGCTATTGTTGCTGGGGCTCCTGCTACTGATGCCTTTACTGCATCTGTTTACGCTACTACTGTTGCTGCAGTTATTGCTGTGACTCCTGCTACTGGTGTCGTTACTGCATCTGTTGCTGCTACTGTTGTTTCTGCTATTGTTGCTGGGGCTCCTGCTACTGATGCCTTTACTGCATCTGTTTACGCTACTACTGTTGCTGCAGTTATTGCTGTGACTCCTGCTACTGGTGTCGTTACTGCATCTGTTGCTGCTACTGTTGTTTCTGCTATTGTTGCTGGGGCTCCTGCTACTGATGCCTTTACTGCATCTGTTTATGCTACTACTGTTGCTGCAGTTATTGCTGTGACTCCTGCTACTGGTGTCGTTACTGCATCTGTTGCTGCTACTGTTGTTTCTGCTATTGTTGCTGGGGCTCCTGCTACTGATGCCTTTACTGCATCTGTTTACGCTACTACTGTTGCTGCAGTTATTGCTGTGACTCCTGCTACTGGTGTCGTTACTGCATCTGTTGCTGCTACTGTTGTTTCTGCTATTGTTGCTGGGGCTCCTGCTACTGATGCCTTTACTGCATCTGTTTATGCTACTACTGTTGCTGCAGTTATTGCTGTGACTCCTGCTACTGGTGTCGTTACTGCATCTGTTGCTGCTACTGTTGTTTCTGCTATTGTTGCTGGGGCTCCTGCTACTGATGCCTTTACTGCATCTGTTTACGCTACTACTGTTGCTGCAGTTATTGCTGTGACTCCTGCTACTGGTGTCGTTACTGCATCTGTTGCTGCTACTGTTGTTTCTGCTATTGTTGCTGGGGCTCCTGCTACTGATGCCTTTACTGCATCTGTTTACGCTACTACTGTTGCTGCAGTTATTGCTGTGACTCCTGCTACTGGTGTCGTTACTGCATCTGTTGCTGCTACTGTTGTTTCTGCTATTGTTGCTGGGGCTCCTGCTACTGATGCCTTTACTGCATCTGTTTACGCTACTACTGTTGCTGCAGTTATTGCTGTGACTCCTGCTACTGGTGTCGTTACTGCATCTGTTGCTGCTACTGTTGTTTCTGCTATTGTTGCTGGGGCTCCTGCTACTGATGCCTTTACTGCATCTGTTTACGCTACTACTGTTGCTGCAGTTATTGCTGTGACTCCTGCTACTGGTGTCGTTACTGCATCTGTTGCTGCTACTGTTGTTTCTGCTATTGTTGCTGGGGCTCCTGCTACTGATGCCTTTACTGCATCTGTTTACGCTACTACTGTTGCTGCAGTTATTGCTGTGACTCCTGCTACTGGTGTCGTTACTGCATCTGTTGCTGCTACTGTTGTTTCTGCTATTGTTGCTGGGGCTCCTGCTACTGATGCCTTTACTGCATCTGTTTACGCTACTACTGTTGCTGCAGTTATTGCTGTGACTCCTGCTACTGGTGTCGTTACTGCATCTGTTGCTGCTACTGTTGTTTCTGCTATTGTTGCTGGGGCTCCTGCTACTGATGCCTTTACTGCATCTGTTTATGCTACTACTGTTGCTGCAGTTATTGCTGTGACTCCTGCTACTGGTGTCGTTACTGCATCTGTTGCTGCTACTGTTGTTTCTGCTATTGTTGCTGGGGCTCCTGCTACTGATGCCTTTACTGCATCTGTTTACGCTACTACTGTTGCTGCAGTTATTGCTGTGACTCCTGCTACTGGTGTCGTTACTGCATCTGTTGCTGCTACTGTTGTTTCTGCTATTGTTGCTGGGGCTCCTGCTACTGATGCCTTTACTGCATCTGTTTATGCTACTACTGTTGCTGCAGTTATTGCTGTGACTCCTGCTACTGGTGTCGTTACTGCATCTGTTGCTGCTACTGTTGTTTCTGCTATTGTTGCTGGGGCTCCTGCTACTGATGCCTTTACTGCATCTGTTTACGCTACTACTGTTGCTGCAGTTATTGCTGTGACTCCTGCTACTGGTGTCGTTACTGCATCTGTTGCTGCTACTGTTGTTTCTGCTATTGTTGCTGGGGCTCCTGCTACTGATGCCTTTACTGCATCTGTTTATGCTACTACTGTTGCTGCAGTTATTGCTGTGACTCCTGCTACTGGTGTCGTTACTGCATCTGTTGCTGCTACTGTTGTTTCTGCTATTGTTGCTGGGGCTCCTGCTACTGATGCCTTTACTGCATCTGTTTACGCTACTACTGTTGCTGCAGTTATTGCTGTGACTCCTGCTACTGGTGTCGTTACTGCATCTGTTGCTGCTACTGTTGTTTCTGCTATTGTTGCTGGGGCTCCTGCTACTGATGCCTTTACTGCATCTGTTTACGCTACTACTGTTGCTGCAGTTATTGCTGTGACTCCTGCTACTGGTGTCGTTACTGCATCTGTTGCTGCTACTGTTGTTTCTGCTATTGTTGCTGGGGCTCCTGCTACTGATGCCTTTACTGCATCTGTTTACGCTACTACTGTTGCTGCAGTTATTGCTGTGACTCCTGCTACTGGTGTCGTTACTGCATCTGTTGCTGCTACTGTTGTTTCTGCTATTGTTGCTGGGGCTCCTGCTACTGATGCCTTTACTGCATCTGTTTACGCTACTACTGTTGCTGCAGTTATTGCTGTGACTCCTGCTACTGGTGTCGTTACTGCATCTGTTGCTGCTACTGTTGTTTCTGCTATTGTTGCTGGGGCTCCTGCTACTGATGCCTTTACTGCATCTGTTTACGCTACTACTGTTGCTGCAGTTATTGCTGTGACTCCTGCTACTGGTGTCGTTACTGCATCTGTTGCTGCTACTGTTGTTTCTGCTATTGTTGCTGGGG
>NW_027201322.1:2500-11679 GCF_038502225.1 Cherax quadricarinatus
GCATGTATCGAGTGGGGTTCCACAAGGGTCAGTCCTGGGTTCAGTGCTGTTTCTAGTGTAGGAATGACATGGCAGAATGGATAGATTTAGAAGCGTCCCTGTTTACAGACGATGTGAAACTAATGAAAAGAATACAAGTATACAAAGGTCAGGAAAGCCTGCAAGATCAGGACAGGCTGCAACCCTGGTCCAGTAAATGGACCAAAGGGCAAAGTCATGAAGTTTGGGAAGGACAAAGAAAACCGCAGATGGAATACAAACTAGGAAGTCACAAGTTGCAAAACTCGCTCAAGAAAAAGGATCTTGGGATGAGCATCACAGCGAGCACATCTCCTGAGGCGCACATCAACCAAACAACTGCTGCAGCACATGGGCGCCTAGCAAACCTAAGAAAAGCGTTTCGTCATCTACGTAAGGAGTTATTAAAGACACTGTACGCTGTGTTTATCAGGCCCATATTGAAGTATGCAGTACCAGTATGGAACCCACACCTGGTCAGACACGTCCAGAAATTAGAGAAAGTGCAAAGGCATGCAACAAGACTAGTCACAGAGCTAAGGGATGTGCTCTACGACGAGAGATTAAGGGAAATCAACCTGACGACACTGGAGGACAGGAGGGATGCGGGACACGATGATGACATATAAAACACTGAAAGAACTGATGAGGTAGACAGTGACAGAATGTGTCAGAGATGGAACACAGCAGCAAGAAGTCACAGTTGGAAGTTGAAAACTCAGATGAGTCACAGTATTTCTCCAGACAAAGAGTTGTAAGGAAGTGGAACAATCAGGGGAGTGATGTAGTAGAGGCAGGATCCATACATAGCTTGAAGAGTTGGTACGGGAAAGCTCATGAAACAGGGAGATAGTGGACCTAGTAGCTACCATCGAAGAGGCGGGGCCAGGAGCTTTGACTAGACCCCTGCAACCACAAATAGGTGAGTACACATACAACCACGCCGCACACTTAAACACATACAAATAAAGAGAAGAATAAATACGCAATGGTTAAGAAATAAAGCGAAAAGAAATAAACAAGAAGCTGAGAGCAAACTCATTGAGCAGGTGAGGAAAACACAAGCAGCAGGGTAAAAAATACAAGAAGCAGGGTAAAAAACGCAAGCAGCAGGGTAAAAAACACCAGCAGCAGGGTAAAAAACACCAGCAGCAGGGTAAAAAACACCAGCAGCAGGGTAAAAAACACCAGCAGCAGGGTAAAAAACACCAGCAGCAGGGTAAAAAACACCAGCAGCAGGGTAAAAAACACAAGCAGCAGGGTAAAAAACACAAGCAGCAGGGTAAAAAACACAAGCAGCAGGGTAAAAAACACAAGCAGCAGGGTAAAAAACACAAGCAGCAGGGTAAAAAACACAAGCAGCAGGGTA
This sequence comes from Cherax quadricarinatus, assembly GCF_038502225.1. NCBI lineage: Eukaryota > Metazoa > Arthropoda > Malacostraca > Decapoda > Parastacidae > Cherax > Cherax quadricarinatus. The sequence continues at coordinate 3,888 of NW_027201322.1, forward strand.
AAAAACACAAGTAGCAGGGAAAAAACACAAGCAGCACAAACAGCAGGGTAAAAAAACACAAGCAGCAGGGTAAAAAACACAAGCATCAGGGTAAAAAACACAAGCAGCAGGGTAAAAAACACCAGCAGCAGGGTAAAAAACACCAGCAGCAGGGTAAAAAACACAGAAGCAGGGTAAAAAAACACAAGCAGCAGGGTAAAAAACACCAGTAGCAGGGTAAAAAAAAACAAGCAGCAGGGTAAAAAAAAAAACAGCAGCAGGGTAAAAAACACAAGCAGCAGGGTAAAAAACACAAGCAGCAGGGTAAAAAACACAAGCAGCAGGGTAAAAAACACCAGCAGCAGGGTAAAAAACACAAGCAGCAGGGTAAAAAACACAAGCAGCAGGGTAAAAAACACAAGCAGCAGGGTAAAAAACACAAGCAGCAGGGTAAAAAACACAAGCAGCAGGGGAAAAACACAAGCAGCAGGGTAAAAAAAAACACAAGCACACACCAGCAGCAGGGTAAAAAACACAAGCAGCAGGGTAAAAAACACAAGCAGCAGGGTAAAAAACACAAGCAGCAGGGTAAAAAACACAAGCAGCAGGGTAAAAAACACAAGCAGCAGGGTAAAAAACACAAGCAGCAGGGTAAAAAACACAAGCAGCAGGGTAAAAAACACAAGCAGCAGGGTAAAAAACACAAGCAGCAGGGTAAAAAACACAAGCAGCAGGGTAAAAAACACAAGCAGCAGGGTAAAAAACACAAGCAGCAGGGTAAAAAACACAAGCAGCAGGGTAAAAAACACAAGAAGCAGGGTAAAAAACACAAGCAGCAGGGTAAAAAACACAAGCAGCAGGGTAAAAAACACAAGCAGCAGGGTAAAAAACACAAGCAGCAGGGTAAAAAACACAAGCAGCAGGGTAAAAAAAAACACAAGCAGCAGGGTAAAAAACACAAGCAGCAGGGTAAAAAACACAAGCAGCAGGGTAAAAAACACAAGCAGCAGGGTAAAAAAACACAAGCAGCAGGGTAAAAAACACAAGCAGCAGGGTAAAAAAACACAAGCAGCAGGGTAAAAAACACAAGCAGCAGGGTAAAAAATACAAGAAGCAGGGTAAAAAAACACAAGAAGCAGGGTAAAAAAACACAAGCAGCAGGGTAAAAAACACAAGCAGCAGGGTAAAAAAAACACAAGCAGCAGGGTAAAAAAAAAACACAAGCAGCAGGGTAAAAAAAAACACAAGCAGCAGGGTAAAAAACACAAGCAGCAGGGAAAAAAACACAAGCAGCAGGGTAAAAAACACAAGCAGCAGAGTAAAAAAACACAAGCAGCAGAGTAAAAAAACACAAGCAGCAGAGTAAAAAAACACAAGCAGCAGAGTAAAAAACACAAGCAGCAGGGTAAAAAAACACAAGCAGCAGGGTAAAAAACACAAGCAGCAGGGTAAAAAAAACACAAGCAGCAGGGTAAAAAAAACACAAGCAGCAGGGTAAAAAAAACACAAGCAGCAGGGTAAAAAAAACACAAGCAGCAGGGTAAAAAAAACACAAGCAGCAGGGTAAAAAAAAACACAAGCAGCAGGGTAAAAAAAACACAAGCAGCAGGGTAAAAAAAACACAAGCAGCAGGGTAAAAAAAACACAAGCAGCAGGGTAAAAAAACACAAGCAGCAGGGTAAAAAAAACACAAGCAGCAGGGTAAAAAAAACACAAGCAGCAGGGTAAAAAAAACACAAGGAGCAAAGTACAAATACATTAGAAGCACGGAATAAAATAGTAGGAAAAATACCTAAGAATGGAGCAAAAACACAAAGTCTTCAGAAAATAATTGTCGGGGAAGAAACATGGAGCATTTAAGACAGGAGGAGCAGGGAACATCCATCACAGCAACAGGGAACAATCAAGGAAGGAGCAAGAAACATCCATCACAGCAACAGGAAACAATCAAGGAAGGAGCAAGAAAAATCCATCCGAGCAACAGGGAACAATCAAGGAAGGAGCAAGAAACATCCATCCGAGCAACAGGGAACAATCAAAGGAAGGAGCAAGAAACATCCATCCGAGCAACAGGGAATAATCACTCACAAAACATGGAATAAACATCCTCCAGGACTCCCAGCACAACATGCACAAGCCTGGTATCGCTGACAAGCCAGACATCGCTGACAAGAAAGACATCGCTGACAACCCAGACATCGCTGACAAGCAAAACATCGCTGACAAGCCAGATATCGCTGACAAGCCAGATAACACTGACAAGTCAGATAACACTGACAAGCCATGTATCGCTGACAAGCAAGACATCGCTGATAAACCAGACATCGCTGACAAGCAAAACATAGCTGACAAGCCAGATATCGCTGACAAGCCAGGTAACACTGACAAGCCAGATAACACTGACGAGCCAGGCATCGCTGACAAGCAAGACATTGCTGATAAACCAGACATCGCTGATAAACCAGGCAACAAACGCACATGAAGCAGGAAATAAACTCACAGGTAGGAAAATGACTTACAAAAACCAGGGAACACATACATAAGACACCGGCAACAAACATACAAGACACAGGCAGCAAACAAACAAAACACAGGCAGGATACAAGAAGCAGGCAACAAACAAGACACAGGAAGAATACACACAAGACACAGGCAGCAAACAAACAAGATACAGGCAGCAAACAAACAAGACACAGGCAGCAAACAAACAAGACACAGGCAATACACAATAAGCGGGCAACGAACACACAAGCAGGCAACAAACACAAAATCAGACAACACACAAGAAAAAGGCAACACACAAGAAGCAGGCAAGAAACCTTCCCCAGGCTTCCCTACACATTGTGCTCGCGTGTCTAAGACAAACAATGGAGTCGTAACCCACAAAAGAAAAGAGCAATATATAGAGGTCATTAATAATCTCTTAATAATTACCATAATTAGGACCAAATTATTGTTAATTATCGTTTGTTTATGAGACGCATCGGCCCTAATGAACCTATCAAAAACATATACATGTATACATGTGCGTATTCACAGGCGCATACTGGTGTACACAACTGCGTTCATATATGCACGTAAATATTCACCAAATACTCATTTATGTGTACTTAAGCAGGTAAAATAAATTCTGTGTTAAAAACAATTACGAAGATATATATATATATATATATATATATATATATATATATATATATATATATATATATATATATATATATATATATGTCGTGCCGAATAGGCAGAACTTGCGATCTTGGCTTAAATAGCAACGCTCATCTTGCCATATAGGACAAGTGAAAATTTGTGTATGCAATAATTTCGCCAAAATCATTCTGAACCTAACGAAAAAAATATATTTGATTGTGTTTGTTTAGTACTAAATTACTGTAAACGTATTTAAAATATATTTAGTTGGGTTAGGCTAAAATAAATTGCTCTTGTTATAATAAGGTTAGGTAAGTTTTCTAAGATTCTTTTGGTGCAAAATTAAAATTTTTTACATTAACATTAATGAAAAAAATATATCTTTAAACGTATAAGAGAAAATTTCAGAAAGGACTTAATTTTAAATGAGTTCTTGCTAATTGACCAGTTTTACATATTCGGCACGACATATATATATATATATATATATATATATATATATATATATATATATATATATATATATATATATATATATATATATATATATATATATATATATATATATATATATATATATATATATATATATATATATATATATATATATATATATATATATATATATATATATATATATATATATATATATATATATATATATATATATATATATATATATATATATATATATATATATATATATATATATATATATATATATATATATATACATATATGTATATATATATATATATATATATATATATGTATGTATATATATATATATATGTATATATATATATATATATATATATATATATATATATATATGCTATATATATATATATATATATATATATATATAAATGTATATATAAATGTATATATATATATATATATATATATATATATATATATATATATATATATATATATATATATATATATATATATATATATATATATATATATATATATATATATATGACAACCAGTATCTAAGAACACAGGGCGAGTAATGAGTACAGTATCGACACAGATGGAGTATCATTTATACAGTTTACAATTACCCTCACAGTGTTTGACTAATTTACAGGATAAAAATGAATTAAGTATGTTTAATAATTTTTTACTGTGTTCATATGAGAACTGAGCCGCCAGGCACTCTGACAATACATAATTATGGAATATTTTTAACAGCGGGTGTAGGTGTGTGTAGCCAATATGGTTCAACACAATGTAGGTGTGTGTCTCGCTAACATGGTTCAACACAGAGTGTAGGTGTATGTCTCGCTAACATGGTTCAGCACACGGTGTAGGTGTATGTCTCGCTAACATGGTTCAACACAGAGTGTAGGTGTGTGTCTCGCTAACATGGTTCAGCACACGGTGTAGGTGTATGTCTCGCTAACATGGTTCAACACAGAGTGTAGGTGTGTGTCTCGCTAACATGGTTCAGCACACAGTGTAGGTGTGTGTGTCTCACTAACATGGTTCATCATACAGTATAGGTGTGTGTGTCTCGCTAACATGGTTCAACAGTGTAGGTGTGTCTGTCTCAACACACAGTGTAGGTGTGTCTCTCTAACATGGTTCAACACACAGTGTAGGTGTGTCTCGCTAACATGGTTCAACACACAGTGTAGGTGTGTGTGTCTCGCTAACATGGTTCAACACACAGTGTAGGTGTGTGTGTCTCGCTAACATGGTTCATCATACAGTGTAGGTGTGTGTGTCTCGCTAACATGGTTCAACACACAGTGTAGGTGTGTGTGTCTCGCTAACATGGTTCAACACACAGTGTAGGTGTGTGTGTCTCGCTAACATGGTTCAACACACAGTGTAGGTGTGTGTCTCGCTAACATGGTTCATCATACAGTGTAGGTGTGTGTGTCTCGCTAACATGGTTCAACACACAGTGTAGGTGTGTGTCTCGCTAACATGCTTCATCATACAGTGTAGGTGTGTGTGTCTCACTAACATGGTTCATCATACAGTATAGGTGTGTGTGTCTCCCTAACATGATTCAACATTCAGTGTGAGTGTGTGTCTCCCTAACATGATTCAACATTCAGTGTGGGTGTGTGTGTCTCGCTAACATGATTCAACATTCAGTGTGGGTGTGTGTGTCTCCCTAACATGATTCAACATTCAGTGTAGGTGTGTGTGTCTCCCTAACATGATTCAACATTCAGTGTAGGTGTGTGTCTCGCTAACATGATTCAACATTCAGTGTGGGTGTGTGTGTCTCGCTAACATGATTCAACATGCAGTCTCCCTAACATGTCAGTGTAGGTGTGTGTCTCGCTAACATGATTAACGGTGTAGGTGTGTGTCTCGCTAACATGGTTCAAACACAGCATAGGTGTGTTTTATTGTCTAACATTGATTCAACACTAAGTGCATGTGTGAATGACTCGCTAACATAGCAAAGTGTAGGTGTGTCTGTGTAACATGGTTCAAAGCACAGTTACATGATTAAGCCAACCATAGAAGTGTCTACAGTGTTGCCAGACAGTGAAATCAACCTTCCTCTTTACTGCAGTGTTACCAGGTGATGTAATAAACTACCTGAATAGTTGATGAGATCATTTATTCTGGTAACTTTTCCAATACATTCGAATACGCCAGTTCAGATACACTTGAAATAATCAAAGCTGAAGGAATGAGACATTCTCGGTAGGAGTGACCTAACTGAATGTGCTTTTTTTCTTGTTTACTCTTAATGGTCGGCATCTCATGCTTTTATTTCGGTACTACCAATCATGGGTTTTGTTTGACCTTGATGGTAATTCTAGTTGCTCTAGTATCTTTCCCATTCTGTTTGCACAAGCTAAAGAAATACCTCTCTATAATGATTTGTAAGATGTTATGACTGTGCTGTTTTGATTAGACCACCAATACAGCTGGAAAATGTACACTTCTCCGTGTATCCATCAGTGTATATATACAGTAGTGTACACAGTGGATGGGTATTCATTTTTCAGTGTACGAATAAAGCGTAATGAACACTTACTGTTAATGCTCAGTAATAACACACATGGAGACAGAAACACAGGAGATTGATTGATCTGTGTATTTCGACCTCTTTGTGGGAACCTTTTCAGTGTATAATAAATTAATAGAGTTGACTTCATTCATTGTTTTAAGGAATAAAGTTTTCTTGAATTATGGAAAATAAAATACTGCCTTAATATTTTATTATCACACTGGCCGATTCCCACCAAGGCAGGGTGGCCCGAAAAAAAAAACTTTCACCATCATTCACTCCATCACTGTCTTGCCAGAAGGGTGCTTTACACTACAGTTTTTAAACTGCAACATTAACACCCCTCCTTCAGAGTGCAGGCACTGTACTTCCCATCTCCAGGACTCAAGTCCGGCCTGCCGGTTTCCCTGAATCCCTTCATAAATGTTACTTTGCTTACACTCCAACAGCACGTCAAGTATTAAAAACCATTTGTCTCCATTCACTCCTATCAAACACGCTCACGCATGCCTGCTGGAAGTCCAAGCCCCTCGCACACAAAACCTCCTTTACCCCCTCCCTCCAACCTTTCCTAGGCCGACCCCTACCCCGCCTTCCTTCCACTACAGACTGATACACTCTTGAAGTCATTCTGTTTCGCTCCATTCTCTCTACATGTCCGAACCACCTCAACAACCCTTCCTCAGCCCTCTGGACAACAGTTTTGGTAATCCCGCACCTCCTCCTAACTTCCAAACTACGAATTCTCTGCATTATATTCACACCACACATTGCCCTCAGACATGACATCTCCACTGCCTCCAGCCTTCTCCTCGCTGCAACATTCATCACCCATGCTTCACACCCATATAAGAGCGTTGGTAAAACTATACTCTCATACATTCCCCTCTTTGCCTCCAAGGACAAAGTTCTTTGTCTCCACAGACTCCTAAGTGCACCACTCACTCTTTTTCCCTCATCAATTCTATGATTCACCTCATCTTTCATAGACCCATCCGCTGACACGTCCACTCCCAAATATCTGAATACATTCACCTCCTCCATACTCTCTCCCTCCAATCTGATATCCAATCTTTCATCACCTAATCTTTTTGTTATCCTCATAACCTTACTCTTTCCTGTATTCACTTTTAATTTTCTTCTTTTGCATACCCTACCAAATTCATCCACCAATCTCTGCAACTTCTCTTCAGAATCTCCCAAGAGCACAGTGTCATCAGCAAAGAGCAACTGTGACAACTCCCACTTTGTGTGTGATTCTTTATCTTTTAACTCCACGCCTCTTGCCAAGACCCTCGCATTTACTTCTCTTACAACCCCATCTATAAATATATTAAACAACCACGGTGACATCACACATCCTTGTCTAAGGCCTACTTTTACTGGGAAATATATGGTGACCCCTGCACCACCCTGCTGTGGTGACCCCTGCACCACCCTGCTGTGGTGACCCCTGCACCACCCTGCTGTGGTGACCCCTGCACCACCCTGCTGTGGTGACCCCTGCACCACCCTGCTGTAGTGACCCCTGCACCAACCTGCTGTGGTGACCCCTGCACCACCCTGCTGTGGTGACCCAGGCACCACCCTGCTGTGATGACCCCTGCACCACCCTGCTGTGGTGACCCCTGCACCACCCTGCTGTGCTGACCCCTGCACCACCATTGCTGTGGT
>NW_027201323.1:0-11660 GCF_038502225.1 Cherax quadricarinatus
TAACCCAGCATTTACAACTATGTTAACCCAGCATTAACAACTATGTTAACCCAGCATTAACAACTATGTTAACCCAGCATTAACAACTATGTTAATCCAGCATTAACAACTATGTTAACCGAATTAACAACTATGTTAACCCAGCATTAACAACTATGTTAACCCAGCATTAACAACTATGTTAACCGCTTTAACAACTATGTTAACCCAGCATTAACAACTATGTTAACCCAGCATTAACAACTATGTTAACCCAGCATTAACAACTATGTTAACCCAGCATTAACAACTATGTTAATCCAGCATTAACAACTATGTTAACCGAATTAACAACTATGTTATCCCTGCATTAACAACTATGTTAACCCAGCAATAACAACTATGTTAAATAGCATTAACAACTATGTTAACCCAGCATTTAAATCTAAGTTAATCCAGCATTAACAACTATGTTAACCCAGCATTAACAACTATGTTAAACCAGCATTAACAACTATGTTAACCCAGCATTAACAACTATGTTAACCCAGCATTAACAACTATGTTAACCCAGCATTAACAACTATGTTAACCGCATTAACAACTATGTTAACCCAGCATTAACAACTATGTTAACCCAGCATTAACAACTATGTTAACCCAGCATTAACAACTATGTTAACCCAGCATTAACAACTATGTTAACCCAGCATTAACAAATATGTTAACCCAGCATTAACAACTATGTTAACCCAGCATTAACAACTATGTTAACCCAGCATTAACAACTATGTTAACCCAGCATTAACAACTATGTTAACCCAGCATTAACAACTATGTTAACCCAGCATTAACAACTATGTTAACCCAGCATTAACAACTATGTTAACCCAGCATTAACAAGTATGTTAACCCAGCATTAACAACTATGTTAACCCAGCATTAACAACTATGTTAACCCAGCATTAACAACTATGTTAATCCAGCATTAACAACTATGTTAACCCAGCATTAACAACTATGTTAACCCAGCATTAACAACTATGTTAACCCACCATTAACAACTATGTTAACCCAGCATTAACAACTATGTTAACCCAGCATTAACAACTATGTTAACACAGCATTAACAACTATGTTAACCCAGCATTAACAACTATGTTAACCCAGCATTAACAACTATGTTAACCCAGCATTAACAACTATGTTAACCCAGCATTAACAACTATGTTAACCCAGCATTAACAACTATGTTAACCCAGCATTAACAACTATGTTAACCCAGCATTAACAACTATGTTAACCCAGCATTAACAACTATGTTAACCCAGCATTAACAACTATGTTAACCCAGCATTAACAACTATGTTAACCCAGCATTAACAACTATGTTAACCCAGCATTAACAACTATGTTAACCCAGCATTAACAACTATGTTAACCCAGCATTAACAACTATGTTAACCCAGCATTAACAACTATGTTAACCCAGCATTAACAACTATGTTAACCCAGCATTAACAACTATGTTAACCCAGCATTAACAACTATGTTAACCCAGCATTAACAACTATGTTAACCCAGCATTAACAACTATGTTAACCCAGCATTAACAACTATGTTAACCCAGCATTAACAACTATGTTAAAGCATTAACCTATGTTAACCCAGCATTAACAACTATGTTAACCCAGCATTAACAACTATGTTAACCCAGCATTAACAACTATGTTAACCCAGCATTAACAACTATGTTAACCCAGCATTAACAACTATGTTTAACCCAGCATTAACAACTATGTTAACCCAGCATTAACAACCATTACCAACTATGTTAACCCAGCATTAACAACTATGTTAACCAAACATTAACAACTATGTTAACCCACCATTAACAACTATGGTAACCGCATTAACAACTATGTTAACCCAGCATTAACAACCATGTTAACCCAGCATTAACAACTGTTAACCCAGCATTAACAACTATGTTAACCCAGCATTAACAACTATGTTAACCCAGCATTAACAACTATGTTAACCCAGCATTAACAACTATGTTAACCCAGCATTAACAACTATGTTAACCCAGCATTAACAACTATGTTAACCCAGCATTAACAACTATGTTAACCCAGCATTAACAACTATGTTAACCGCGTTAACAACTATGTTAACCCAACATTACCAAGTATGTTAACCCAGCATTAACAACTATGTTAACCCAGCATTAACAACTATGTTAACCCAGCATTAACAACTATGTTAACCCAGCATTAACAACTATGTTAACCCAGCATTAACAACTATGTTAACCCAGCATTAACAACTATGTTAACCCAGCATTAACAACTATGTTAACCCAGCATTAACAACTATGTTAACCCAGCATTAACAACTATGTTAACCTAGCATTAACAACTATGTTAACCCAGAATTAACATCTAAGTTAACCCAGCATTAACAACTATGTTAACCCAGCAATAACAACTATTTTAACCGCATTACAAATATGGTAACCCAGCATTAACAACTATGTTAACCCACCACTAACTATGTTAACCCAGCATTAACAACTATGTTAACCAAACATTAACAACTATGTTAACCCACCATTAACAACAATGTTAACCGCATTAACAACTATGTTAACCCAGCATTAACAACTATGTTAACCCAGCATTAACAACTATGTTAACCCATTATTAACAACTATGTTAACCCAGCATTAACAACTATGTTAACCAAACATTAACAACTACGTTAACCCACCATTAACAACTATGTTAACCGTATTAACAACTATGTTAACCCAGCATTAACAACTATGTTAACCCAGCATTAACAACTATGTTAACCCAGCATTAACAACTATGTTATCCCAGCATTAACAACTATGTTAACTTAGCATTAACAACTATGTTAACCCAGCATTAACAATTATGTTAACCGCATTAACAACTATGTTAATCCAGCATTAACAACTATGTTAACCCAGCATTAACAACTATGTTAACCCAGCATTAACAACTATGTTAACCAAGCATTAACAACTATGTTAACCCAGCATTAACAACTATGTTAACCCAGCATTAACAACTATGTTAACCCAGCATTAACAACTATGTTAACCCAGCATTAACAACTATGTTAACCCAGCATTAACAACTATGTTAACCCAGCATTAACAACTATGTTAACCCAGCATTAACAACTATGTTAACAGCGTTAACAACTATGTTAACCCGACATTAACAAGTATGTTAACCCAGCATTAACAACTATGTTAACCCACCATTGACAACTATGTTAACCCAGCATTAACAACTATGTTAACCGCATTAACAACTATGTTAGCCCAGCATTAACAACTATGTTAACCCAGCATTAACAACTATGTTAACCCACCATTAACAACTATGTTAACCCAGCATTATCAACTATGTTAACCCAGCATTAACAACTATGTTAACCCAGCATTAACAACTATGTTAACCCAGCATTAACAACTATGTTAACCCAGCATTAACAACTATGTTAACCCAGCATTAACAACTATGTTAACCGCATTAACAACTATGTAAACCAAACATTAATAACTATGTTAACCCAGCATTAACAACTATGTTAACCCACAATTAACAACTATGTTAACCCAGCATTAACAACTATGTTAACCCACCATTAACAACTATGTTAACCCACCATTAACAACTATGTTAACCCAGCATTAACAACTATGTTAACCCAGCATTAACTATGTTAACCCAGCATTAACAACTATGTTAATCCAGCATTAACAATTATGTTAACCCACCATTAACAACTATGTTAACCCAGCATTAACAACTATGTTAACCCAACATTAACAACTATGTTAACCCAGCATTACCAACTATGTTAACTGCATTAACAACTATGTTAACCCAGCATTAACAACTATGTTAACCCAGCATTAACAACTATGTTAACCACATTAACAACTATGTTAGCCCAGCATTAACAACTATGTTAACCCATCATTAACTATGTTAACCCATCATTAACAACTATGTTAACCCATCATTAACAACTATGTTAACCCAGTATTGTTGACTCTGTTAACCTAGTGTTAACAACTATGTTAGCCCAGCATTAACAACTATGTTAACCCAGCATTAACTATGTTAACCCAGCATTAACAACTATGTTAACCCAGCATTAACAACTATGTTAACCCAACATTAACAACTATGTTAACCCACCATTAACAACTATGTTAACCGCATTAACAACTATGTTAACCCAGCATTAACAACTATCTTAATCCAGTATTAACAACTATGTTAACCCATCATTAACAACTATCTTAACCCAGCATTAACAACTATGTTAACCCAGCATTAACAACTATGTTAACCAAACATTAACAACTATGTTAACCCACCATTAACAACTATGTTAACCGCATTAACAACTATGTTAACCCAGCATTAACAACTATGTTAACCCAGCATTAACAACCATGTTAACCCAGCATTAACAACTGTTAACCCAGCATTAACAACTATGTTAACCCAGCATTAACAATTATGTTAACCGCATTAACAACTATATTAACCGCATTAACAACTATGTTAACCCAGCATTAACAACTATGTTACCCAGCATTAACAACTGTGTTAACCCAGCATTAACAACTATGTTAACCCAGCATTAACAACTATGTTAACTAAGCATTAACAACTATGTTAACCCAGCATTAACAACTATGTTAACCCAGCATTAACATCTAAGTTAACCCAGCATTAACAACTATGTTAACCCAGCATTAACAACTATTTTAACCGCATTAACGACTATGTTAACCCAGCATTAACAACTATGTTAACCCACCATTAACAACTATCTTAACCCAGCATTAACAACTATGTTAACCAAACATTGACAACTATGTTAACCCACCATTAACAACTATGTTAACCGCATTAACAACTATGTTATCCCAGCATTAACAACTATGTTAACCCAGCATTAACAACTATGTTAACCCAGCATTAACAACTATGTTAACCCAGCATTAACAACTATGTTAACCCAGCATTAACAACTATGTTAACCCGGCATTAACAATTATGTTAACCGAATTAACAACTATGTTAACGCAACATCAACAACTATGTTAACCCAGCATTAACAACTATGTTAACCCAGCTTTAACAACTATGTTAACCCAGCATTACCAACTATGTTAACCCAGCATTAACAACTATGTTAACCCAGCATTAACAACTATGTTAACCCAACATTTATATCTAAGTTAATCCAGCATTAAAAACTATGTTAACCCAGCATTAACAACTATTTTAACCGCATTAACAACTATGTTAACCCAGCATTAACAACTATGTTAAACCAGCATTAACAACTATGTTAACCAAGCATTAATAACTATGTTAAGCCAGCATTAACAACTATGTTAACCCAGCATTAACACCTATGTTAACCCAGCATTAACAACTATGTTAACCCAGCATTAACATCTAAGTTAACCCAGAATTAACAACTATCTTAACCCAGCATTAACAACTATTTTAACCGCATTAACAACTATGTTAACCCAGCATTAACAACTATGTTAACCAAACAATAACAACTATGTTAACCCAGCATTAACAACTATGTTAACCAAACCTTAACAACTATGTTAACCCACCATTAACAACTATGTTAACCGCATTAACAACTATGTTAACCCAGCATTAACAACTATGTTAACCCAGCATTAACAGCTATGTTAACCCAGCATTAACAACTATGTTAACCCAGCATTAACAACTATGTTAACCCAGCATTAACAACTATGTTAACCCAGCATTAACAACTATGTTAACCCAGCATTAACAACTATGTTAACCCAGCATTAACAACTATGTTAACCCAGCATTAACATCTAAGTTAACCCAGCATTAGCAACTATCTTAACCCAGCATTAACAACTATTTTAACCGCATTAACAACTATGTTAACCCAGCATTAACAACTATGTTAACCCACCATTAACAACTATGTTAACCCAGCATTAACAACTATGTTAACCAAACATTAACAACTATGTTAACCCAGCATTAACAACTATGTTAACCGCATTAACAACTATGTTAACCCAGCATTAACAACTATGTTAACCCAGCATTAACAACTATGTTAACCCAGCATTAACAACTATGTTAACCCAGCATTAACAATTATGTTAACCCAGCATTAACAACTATGTTAACCCAGCATTAACAACTATGTTAACCAAGCATTAACAATTATGTTAACCGCATTAACAACTATGTTAACCCAGCATCAACAACTATGTTAACCCAGCATTAACAACTATGTTAACCCAGCATTAACAACTATGTTAACCCAGCATTAACAACTATGTTAACCCAGCATTAACAACTAAGTTAACCTTGCATTAACAACAATGTTAACCCAGCATTAACATCTAAGTTAACCCAGCATTAACAACTATGTTAACCCAGCATTAACAACTATGTTAACCCAGCATTAACAACTATGTTAACCCACCATTAACAACTATGTTAACCCAGCATTAACAACTATGTTAACCAAACATTAACAACTATGTTAACCCACCATTAACAACTATGTTAACCGCATTAACAACTATGTTAACCCAGCATTAACAACTATGTTAACCCAGCATTAACAACTATGTTAACCCAGCATTAACAACTATGTTAACCCAGCATTAACAACTATGTTAACCAAACATTAACAACTACGTTAACCCAGCATTAACAACTATGTTATCCGTATTAACAACTATGTTAACCCAGCATTAACAACTATGTTAACCCAGCATTAACAACTATGTTAACCCAGCATTAACAACTATGTTATCCCAGCATTAACAACTATGTTAACCCAGCATTAACAACTATGTTAACCCAGCATTAACAATTATGTTAACCGCATTAACAACTATGTTAATCCAGCATTAACAACTATGTTAACCCAGCATTAACAACTATGTTAACCCAGCATTAACAACTATGTTAACCAAGCATTAACAACTATGTTAACCCAGCATTAACAACTATGTTAACCCAGCATTAACAACTATGTTAACCCAGCATTAACAACTATGTTAACCCAGCATTAACAACTATGTTAACCCAGCATTAACAACTATGTTAACCCAGCATTAACAACTATGTTAACCGCATTAACAACTATGTTAACCCAACATTAACAACTATGTTAACCCAGCATTAACAACTATGTTAACCCAGCATTAACAACTATGTTAACCCAGCATTAACAACTATGTTAACCCAGCATTAACAACTATGTTAACCCAGCATTAACAACTATGTTAACCCAGCATTAACAACTATGTTAACCCAGCATTAACAACTATGTTAACCCAGCATTAACAACTATGTTAACCCAGCATTAACAACTATGTTAACCAAGCATTAACAACTATGTTAACCCAGCATTAACAACTATGTTAACCCAGCATTAACAACTATGTTAACCCAGCATTAACAACTATGTTAACCCAGCATTAACAACTATGTTAACCCAGCATTAACAACTATGTTAACCCAGCATTAACAACTATGTTAACCCAGCATTAACAACTATGTTAACCCAACATTAACAACTATGTTAACCCAGCATTAACAACTATGTTAACCCAGCATTAACAACTATGTTAACCCAGCATTAACAACTATGTTAACCCAGCATTAACAACTATGTTAACCCAGCATTAACAACTATGTTAACCCAGCATTAACAACTATGTTAACCCAGCATTAACAACTATGTTAACCGCATTAACAACTATGTTAACCCAGCATTAACAACTATGTTAACCTAGCAATAACAACTATGTTAACCCAGCATTAACAACTATGTTAACCCAGCATTAACAACTATGTTAACCCAGCATTAACAACAATGTTAACCCAGCATTAACAACTATGTTAACTCAGCATTAACAACTATGTTAACCCAGCATTAACAACTATGTTAACCCAGCATTAACAATTATGTTAACCGCATTAACAACTATGTTAACCCAGCATTAACAACTATGTTAACCCAGCATTAACAACTATGTTAACCCAGCATTAACAACTATGTTAACCCAGCATTAACAACTATGTTAACCCAGCATTAACAACTATGTTAACCCAGCATTAACAACTATGTTAACCCAGCATTAACATCTAAGTTAACCCAGCATTAACAACTATGTTAACCCAGCATTAACAACTATTTTAACCCAGCATTAACAACTATGTTAACCCAGCATTAACAACTATGTTAACCCAGCATTAACAACTATGTTAACCCAGCATTAACAACTATGTTAACCAAACATTAACAACTATGTTAACCCACCATTAACAACAATGCTAACCGCATTAACAACTATGTTAACCCAGCATTAACAACTATGTTAACCCAGCATTAACAACTATGTGAACCCATTATTAACAACTATGTTAACCCAGCATTAACAACTATGTTAACCAAACAATAACAACTATGTTAACCCACCATTAACAACTATGTTAACCGCATTAACAACTATGTTAACCCAGCATTAACAACTATGTTAACCCAGCATTAACAACTATGGTAACCCACCATTAACAACTATGTTAACCCAGCATTAACAACTATGTTAACCCAGCATTAACAACTATGTTAACCCAGCATTAACAACTATGTTAACCCAGCATTAACATCTAAGTTAACCCAGCATTAACAACTATCTTAACCCAGCATTAACAACTATTTTAACCGCATTAACAACTATGTTAACCCAGCATTAACAACTATGTTAACACACCATTAACAACTATGTTAACCCAGAATTAACAACTATGTTAACCGCACTAACAACTATGTTAACCCAGCATTAACAACTATGTTAACCCAGCATTAACAACTATGTTAACCCAGCATTAACAACTATGTTAACCCAGCATTAACAACTATGTTAACCCAGCATTAACAACTATGTTAACCCAGCATTAACAACTATGTTAACCCAGCATTAACAACTATGTTAACCCAGCATTAACAACTATGTTAACCCAGCATTAACAACTATGTTAACCCAGCATTAACAACTATGTTAACCCAGCATTAACAACTATGTTAACCCAGCATTAACAACTATGTTAACCGCATTAACAACTATGTTAACCCAGCATTAACAACTATGTTAACCCAGCATTAACAACTATGTTGACCCAGCATTAACAACTATGTTAATCCAGCATTAACAACTATGTTAACCCAGCATTAACAACTATGTTAACCCAGCATTAACAACTATGTTAACTCAGCATTAACAACTATGTTAACCCAGCATTAACAACTATGTTAACCCAGCATTAACAACTATGTTAACCCAGCATTAACAACTATGTTAACCCAGCATTAACAACTATGTTAACCCAGCATTAACAACTATGTTAACCCAGCATTAACAACTCTGTTAACACAGCTTTAAGAACTATGTTAACCCAGCATTAACAACTATGTTAACCCAGCATTAACAACTATGTTAACCCAGCATTAACAACTATGTTAACCGCATTAACAACTATGTTAACTCAGCATTAACAACTATGTTAACCCAGCATTAACAACTATGTTAACCTAGCATTAATAACTATGTTAACCCAGCATTAACAACTATGTTAACCCCGCATTAACAACTATGTTAACCCAGCATTAACAACTATGTTAACCCAGCATTAACAACTATGTTAACCCAGCATTAACAACTATGTTAACCCAGCATTAACAACAATGTTAACCCAGCATTAACAACTATGTTAAACCAGCATTAACAACTATGTTAACCGCATTAACAACTATGTTAACCCAGCATTAACAACTATGTTAACCCAGCATTAACAACTATGTTAACCGCATTAACAACTATGTTAACCCAGCATTAACAACTATGTTAACCCAGCATTAACAACTATGTTAACCCAGCATTAACAACTATGTTAACCCAGCATTAACAACTATGTTAACCCAGCATTAACAACTATGTTAACCCAGCATTAACAACTATGTTAACCCAGCATTAACAACTATGTTAACCCAGCATTAACAACTATGTTAACCGCATTAACAACTATGTTATCCCTGCATTAACAACTATGTTAACCCAGCAATAACAACTATGTTAAATAGCATTAACAACTATGTTAACCCAGCATTAACAACTATGTTATGTTAACCGCATTAACAACTATGTAAACCCAGCATTAAAAACTATGTTAACCCAGCATTAACAACTATGTTAACCCAGCATTAACAACTAGGTTAACCCAGCATTAACAACTATGCATTAACAACTATGTTAACCCACCATTAACAACTATGTAAACCGCATTAACAACTATGTTAACCCAGCATTAACAACTATGTTAACCCAGCATTAACAACTATGTTAATCTAGCGTTAATAACTATGTTAACCCAGCATTAACAACTATGTTAACCCAGCAATAACAGCTATGTTAACCCAGCATTAACAACTATGTTAACCCAGCATTAACAACTATGTTAACCCAACATTAACAACTATGTTAACCCACCATTAACAACTATGTTAACCGCATTAACAACTATGTTAACCCAGCATTAACAACTATGTTAACCCAGCATTAACAACTATGTTAACCCAGCATTAACAACTATGTTAACCCAGCATTAACAACTATGTTAACCCAGCATTAACAACTATGTTAACCAAACATTAACAACTATGTTAACCCACCATTAACAACTATGTTAACCGCATTAACAACTATGTTAACCCAGCATTAACAACTATGTTAACCCAGCATTAACAACTATGTTAACCCAGCATTAACGACTGTTAACCCAGCATTAACAACTATGTTAACCCAGCATTAACAATTATGTTAACCGCATTAACAACTATGTTAACCGCATTAACATCTATGTTAACTCAGCGTTAACAACTATGTTACCCAGCATTAACAACTATGTTAACCCAGCAATAACAACTATGTTAACCAAGCATTAACAACTATGTTAACCCAGCATTAACAACTATGTTAACCCATCATTAACAACTATGTTAACCCAGCATTAACATCTAAGTTAACCCAGGATTAACAACTATGTTAACCCAGCATTAACAACTATTTTAACCCAGCATTAACAACTATGTTAACCCAGCATTAACAACTATGTTAACCCACCATTAACAACTATGTTAACCCAGCATTAACAACTATGTTAACCAAGCATTAACAACTATGTTAACCCACCATTAACAACTATGTTAACCGCATTAACAACTATGTTAACCCAGCATTAACAACTATGTTAACCCAGCATTAACAACTATGTTAACCCAGCATTAACAACTATGTTAACCCAGCATTAACAACTATGTTAACCCACCATTAACAACTATGTTAACCCAGCATTAACAACTATGTTAACCGCATTAACGACTATGTTAACCCAGCATTAACAACTATGTTAACACAGCATTAACAACAATGTTAACCCAGCATTAACAACTGTGTTAACCCAGCATTAACAACTATGTTAACCCAGCATTAACAACTATGTTAACCCGGCATTAACAATTATGTTAACCCA
>NW_027201324.1:5000-11654 GCF_038502225.1 Cherax quadricarinatus
GAAGGAACTAAAACACATCAGAGGATGCAATGGGAGTCACAGTGGGAGGTGGAAAGGGAAAGATCCGTGTTTATCTATGGGCTAGACGAAGCTAAAGGGGAAACTTATGATGAAAGAAAGCAGGAGGAGAAAAAAGCGATTGAAGATATCATGAAGGTGACAGGCGAGGGGGACATGACCCAGGTGGCAAATTTTCGGAGAATTGGGTGGTTCACAAAGAAAAGGAATCGGCCTCTCAAAGTAATTTTCAAGGCAGAATCAGCCCGAACCATGATCCTGCAGGAGAAAGCACGGCTGAGAGGCAAGCAGGAGTTCTGGAGTGTGTACCTCGATCGAGACAGAACACAGGACGAAAGGAAGACAATGAAAGAGAGAGTTCAAAAACGAAAGGAGAAATGGGAGGAAATGAAAAAGGAGAGCAGAATCCAGGATCAAATGGAAGGACAAGCGCACCACCCAGAAACACCTGCAGAAGGACTCCAGCCACGACACCCCCAAGGCAACTGAACAATCCAAACCAACCATCACACACCGATCCCTCTGTTTCCACCCCCCACACCACAGTTACAGTATTAGAACAGAAGTTGAAGGTTTGGTACACAAATGCAGATGGATTAACGAATAAACATGAGGAATGGCAAGAAAGAATCAATGAGAAGTCCCCAGACATCATAGCAGTTACAGAAACAAAACTCATGGAGACAATAGATGCAATCTTCCCACCAGGATACGATCATGAGGAAAGATAGAAGGGGCAGGGGGGGAGGTGGGGTTGCTCTGCTCGTAAAAAACAGATGGAAATTCGAGAAAATGGAAGGAATAGATGAGACGGGAGTAAGAGACTATATAGCTCTGGTGGACTGGTGGTTAACGCTCTCGCTTCACACGGTGAGGGCCTGGGTTCGATTCCCAGCCAGAGTAGAAACATTGGACGTGTTTCTTTCCACCTGTTGTCTATGTTCCCCATCAGTAAAATGGGTACCTGGGTGTTAGTCGACTGGTGTGGGTCGCATCCTGGGACACTGACCTAAGGAGGCCTGGTCACAGACCGGGCCGCGGGGGCGTTGACCCCCGGAACTCTCTCCAGATAAACTCCAGATAGCAGGTACACTTCAGTCTGGGGAACACAAAGTGGTCATTGCAGTGATGTATAATCCACCACAGAACTGCAGGAGGCCAAGAGAGGAATATGAAGAGAGCAACAGAGCAATGGTGGACACACTTGCTGAGGTGGCAAGAAGAGCTCGCTCCAGCAGAGCAAAGTTGCTGGTTATGGGGGATTTCAACCACAGGGAGATTCGGAAAACCTGGAGCCACATGGGGGTCCCAAAACATGGAGAGCCAGGATGTTGGACATGGTGCTGGAAAACCTCATGCACCAACATGTTAAGGACACTACCAGAGTGAGAGGGGAGGATGAACCAGGAAGATTGGACCTTGTGTTCACCCTGGGCAGCTCAGATATTGAGGACATCAAGTATGAGAGTCCCCTAGGAGCTAGCGACCACGTGGTTCTGTGCTTTGAATACATAGTAGAGCTGCAAGTGGAGAGAATAACAGGAGTTGAATGGGAAAAGCCTGACTATAAAAGAGGGGACTACATAGGGTTGAAGAACTTCCTGCGGGAGGTCCAGTGGGACAGAGAACTGGCAGGAAAGCCAGTAAATGAAATGATGGAATATGTAACAACAAAATGCAAGGAGGCAGTGGAAAGGTTTATTCCCAAGGGCAACAGTAACAACGGGAAGACCAGAACGAGCCCCTGGTTTACCCGACGGTGTAAGGAGGCAAAAACAAAATGCAATAGGGAATGGAAAAAGTACAGAAGGCAGAGAACACACGAAAATAGGGAGATCAGTCGCAGAGCCACGAATGAGTACGCACAGGTAAGGAGGGAGGCCCAGCGACAGTATGAAAATGACATAGCATCGAGAATCAAGACTGACCCGAAACTGTTGTATAGCCACATCAGGAGGAAGACAACAGTCAAAGACCAGGTGATCAGATTAAGGACAGAAGGTGGAGAACTCACAAGAAATGATCAGGAGGTATGTGAGGAGCTGAACAGGAGATTTAAGGAAGTTTTTACAGTAGAGACAGGAAGGGCTGTGGGAAGACAGCACAGAAGGGAACATCAAGAGGGAATATACCAACAAGTGTTGGATGACATACGAACAACTGAGGAGGAGGTGAAGAAGCTCTTAAGTGACCTTGACACCTCAAAGGCGATGGGACCGGACAACATCTCCCCATGGGTCCTTAGAGAAGGAGCAGAGATGCTGTGCGTGCCTCTAACCACAATCTTCAACACATCCCTTGAAACTGGGCAACTACCTGAGAAATGGAAGACAGCTAATGTAGTCCCCATATTTAAGAAAGGAAACAGAAACGAGGCACTAAACTACAGACCTGTGTCTCTGACATGTATTGTGTGCAAAGTCATGGAGAAGATTATCAGGGGGAGAGTGGTTGAACACCTGGAAAGGAACAAGATTATAAATGAAAACCAGCATGGGTTCATGGAAGGCAAATCTTGTATCACAAACCTCCTGGAGTTTTATGACAAGGTAACAGAAGTAAGACACGAGAGAGAGGGGTGGGTAGATTGAGTTTTCCTAGACTGCAGGAAGGCCTTTGACACAGTTCCCCACAAGAGATTAGTGCAGAAGCTGGAGGATCAGGCGCACGTAAAAGGGAGGGCACTGCAATGGATAAGGGAATACCTGACAGGGAGGCAGCAACGAGTCATGGTACGTGAAGAGGTATCACAGTGGGCGCCTGTTACGAGCGGGGTCCCACAGGGGTCAGTTCTAGGACCAGTGCTATTTTTGATATATGTGAACGACATGATGGAAGGAATAGACTCTGAAGTGTCCCTGTTCGCAGATGACGTGAAGTTGATGAGAAGAATTAAATCGGACGAGGATGAGGCAGGACTGCAAAGAGACCTGGACAGGCTGGACATGTGGTCCAGCAACTGGCTTCTCGAATTCAATCCAGCCAAATGCAAAGTCATGAAGATTGGGGAGGGGCAAAGAAGACCGCAGACAGAGTATAGGCTAGTTGGACAAAGACTACAGACCTCACTCAGGGAGAAAGACCTTGGGGTGACCATAACACCGAGCACATCACCGGAGGCACACATCAACCAAATAACCGCTGCAGCATACGGGCGCCTGGCAAACCTGAGAATAGCGTTCCGATACCTTAATAAGGAATCGTTCAAGACACTGTACACTGTGTATGTTAGGCCCATACTGGAGTATGCAGCACCAGTCTGGAACCCACACCTGGTCAAGCACGTCAAGAAGTTAGAGAAAGTACAAAGGTTTGCAACAAGGCTAGTCCCAGAGCTAAAGGGAATGTCGTACGAGGAAAGGTTAAGGGAAATCGGACTGACGACACTGGAGGACAGAAGGTTCAGGGGAGACATGATAACGACATACAAGATACTGCGGGGAATAGACAAAGTGGACAGAGATAGGATGTTCCAGAGAGGGGACACAGGGACAAGGGGTCACAACTGGAAGCTGAAGACTCAGACGAGTCACAGGGACGTTAGGAAGTATTTCTTCAGTCATAGAGTTGTCAGCAAGTGGAATAGCCTAGCAAGTGAAGTAGTGGAGGCAGGAACCATACATAGTTTTAAGAAGAGGTATGACAAAGCTCAGGAAGCAGAGAGAGAGAGGATCCAGTAGCGATCAGTGAAGAGGCGGGGCCAGGAGCTGAGTCTCGACCCCTGCAACCACAATTAGGTGAGTACACACACACACACACACACACACACACACACACACACACATACACACACATACACACACACACACACACTCACACACACACACACACACATACACACACACACATACACACACACACACACACACACACACACACACACACACACACACACACACACACACACACACACACACACACACACACACACACATACACACACACACACACACACACACACACACACACAGTCATAGAGTTGTAAGGCAGTGGAATAGCCTAGAAAATGACGTAGTGGAGGCAGGAACCATACACAGTTTTAAGACGAGGTTTGATAAAGCTCATGGAGCGGGGAGAGAGAGGGTCTAGTAGCAACCGGTGAAGAGGCGGGGCCAGGAGCTAGGACTCGACCCCTGCAACCACAAATAGGTGAGTACAAATAGGTGAGTACACACACACACACACACACACACACACACACACACACATCTATCGAAACAGGGAGATTGCCTGAGGCATGGAAGACAGCAAATGTAGTCCCAATCTTTAAAAAAGGAGACAGACATGAAGCATTAAACTACAGACCAGTGTCACTGACATGTATAGTATGCAAAATCATGGAGAATATTATCAGGAGAAGAATGGTGGAACATCTAGAAAGGAATCATCTCATCACCAGCAGCCAACATGGTTTCAGAGATGGGAAATCCTGTGTCACAAACCTACTGGAGTTCTATGACATGGTGACAGCAGTAAGACAAGAGAGAGAGGAGTGAGTGGACTGCATTTTCTTGGACTGCAAGAAGGCTTTTGACACAGTACCACACAAGAGATTAGTGCAAAAACTGGAGGACCAAGCAGGGATAGCAGGTGAGGCACTGCAATGGATCAGGGAATACTAGTCAGGAAGACAGCAGCGAGTAATGGTACGTGGCGAGGTGTCAGAGTGGGCACCTGTGACCAGCGGGGTCCCACAGGGGTCAGTCCTAGGACCAGTGCTGTTTCTGGTATTTGTGAACGACATGACGGAAGGAATAAACTCCGAGGTGTCCCTGTTTGCAGATGACGTGAAGTTGATGAGAAGAGTTCATTCGATCGAAGACCAGGCAGAACTACAAAGGGATCTGGACAGGCTGCAGACCTGGTGCAGCAACTGGCTCCTGGAGTTCAGTCCCACCAAGTGCAAAGTCATGAGGATTGGGGAAGGGCAAAGAAGACCGCAGACGGAGTACAGTCTAGGGGGCCAGAGACTACAAACATCACTCAAGGAAAAAGATCTTGGGGTGAGTACCAGGCACATCTCCTGAAGCGCACATAAACCAAATAACTGCCGCAGCATATGGGCGCCTAGCAAACCTCAGAACAGCATTCCGACATCTTAATAAGGAATCGTTCAGGACCCTGTACACCGTGTACGTTAGGCCCATATTAGAGTATGCGGCACCAGTTTGGAACCCACACCTAGCCAAGCATGTAAAGAAACTAGAGAAAGTGCAAAGGTTTGCAACAAGACTAGTCCCTGAGTTAAGAGGTATGTCCTATGAGGAGAGGTTAAGGGAAATCAACCTGACGACACTGGAGGACAGGAGAGATAGGGGGGACATGATAACGACATACAAAATACTGAGAGGAATTGACAAGGTGGACAAAGACAGGATGTTCCAGAGACTGGACACAGCAACACGGGGACACAGTTGGAAGCTGAAGACACAGATGAATCAAACGGATGTTAGGAAGTATTTCTTCAGCCACAGAGTAGTCAGGAAGTGGAATAGTTTGGGAAGCGATGTAGTTGAGGCAGGATCCATACATAGCTTTAAGCAGAGGTACGATAAAGCTCATGGTTCAGGGAGAGTGGCCTAGTAGCGACCAGTGAAGAGGCGGGGCCAGGAGCTTGGACTCGACCCCTGCAACCTCAACTTGGTGAGTACATACACACACACACACACATACACACACACACATACACACACACACACACACACACACACACACACACACACACACACACACACCACACACACACACACAACAACGAGTCATGGTACGTAATGATGTATCACAGTGGGCACCTGTGACGAGCGGGGTCCCACAGGGGTCGGTCCTAGGACCAGTGCTATTTTTGGTATATGTGAACGACATGATGGAAGGGTTAGACTCAGAAGTGTCCCTGTTTGCAGATGATGTGAAGTTAATGAGGAGAATTAAATCTGATGAGGACCAGGCAGGACTTCAAAGAGACCTGGACAGACTGGACACCTGGTCCAGCAAATGGCTTCTCGAATTTAATCCTGCCAAATGCAAAGTCATGAAGATAGGGGAAGGGCGCAGAAGACCACAGACCGAGTATAGGCTAGGTGGCCAAAAACTGCAAACCTCACTCAAGGAGAAAGATCTTGGGGTGAGTATAACACCGAGCATGTCTCCGGAAGCACACATCAACCAGATAACTGCTGTAGCATATGGGCGCCTGGCAAACCTGAGAACAGCATTCCGATACCTTAGTAAGGAATCGTTCAAGACACTGTACATCGTGTATGTCAGGCCCATACTGGAGTATGCAGCACCTGTTTGGAATCCGCACTTGATAAAGCACGTCAAGAAACTAGAGAAAGTACAAAGGTTTGCGACAAGGTTAGTTCCAGAGCTAAGGGGAATGTCCTATGAAGAAAGATTAAGGGAAATCGGCCTGACGACACTGGAGGACAGGAGGGTCAGGGGAGACATGATAACGACATATAAAATACTGCGTGGAATAGACAAGGTGGACAAAGACAGGATGTTCCAGGGAGGGGACACAGAAACAAGAGGCCACAATTGGAAGTTGAAGACACAAATGAGTCAGAGAGAAATTAGGAAGTATTTCTTCAGTCATAGAGTTGTAAGGCAGTGGAATAGCCTAGAAAATGACGTAGT
>NW_027201325.1:0-11634 GCF_038502225.1 Cherax quadricarinatus
TACTGTTGCTAATAGTAATAATGGTGATAATATCAGCAATAATAAGAATAACTGTATTATTATTATTAATACAGGAGAACACCAGAGTGTGGGGGAGGGGAGCACCAGAGTGTGGGGGAGGGGAGCACCAGAGTGTGGGGGAGGGGAGCACAAGAGTGTGGGGGAGGGGAACACCAGAGTGTGGGGGAGGGGTACACCAGAGTGTGGGGGAGGGGTACATCAGAGTGTGGGGGAGGGGAGCACCAGAGTGTGGGGGAGGGGAACACCAGAGTGTGGGGGAGGGGACCACCAGAGTGTGGGGGAGGGGTACACCAGAGTGTGGGGGAGGGGTACATCAGAGTGTGGGGGAGGGGAACACCAGAGTGTGGGGGAGGGGAACACCAGAGTGTGGGGGAGGGGAACACCAGAGTGTGGGGGAGGGGAACACCAGAGTGTGGGGGAGGGGTACACCAGAGTGTGGGGGAGGGGTACATCAGAGTGTGGGGGAGGGGAACACCAGAGTGTGGGGGAGGGGAACACCAGAGTGTGGGGGAGGGGAACACCAGAGTGTGGGGGAGGGGAACACCAGAGTGTGGGGGAGGGGTACACCAGAGTGTGGGGGAGGGGTACATCAGAGTGTGGGGGAGGGGAACACCAGAGTGTGGGGGAGGGGAACACCAGAGTGTGGGGGAGGGGAACACCAGAGTGTGGGGGAGGGGAGCACCAGAGTGTGGGGGAGGGGAGCACCAGAGTGTGGGGGAGGGGAACACCAGAGTGTGGGGGAGGGGAACACCAGAGTGTGGGGGAGGGGTACACCAGAGTGTGGGGGAGGGGAACACCAGAGTGAGGGGTAGGGGAACACCAGAGTGTGGGGGAGGGGAAAACCAGAGTGTGGGGGAGGGGAACACCAGAGTGTGGGGGAGGGGAACACCAGAGTATGGGGGAGGGGAACACCAGAGTGTGGGGGAGGGGAACACCAGAGTGTGGGGGAGGGGAACACCAGAGTGTGGGGGAGTGGAACACAAGAGTGTGGGGGAGGGGTACACCAGAGTGTGGGTGAGGG
Source organism: Cherax quadricarinatus (assembly GCF_038502225.1). Taxonomy (NCBI): domain Eukaryota; kingdom Metazoa; phylum Arthropoda; class Malacostraca; order Decapoda; family Parastacidae; genus Cherax; species Cherax quadricarinatus. The sequence continues at coordinate 1,043 of NW_027201325.1, forward strand.
GAACACCAGAGTGTGGGGGAGGGGAACACCAGAGTGTGGGGGAGGGGAACACCAGAGGGTGGGGGAGGGAACACCAGAGTGTGGGGAGGGGAAAACCAGAGAGTGGGGGAGGGGAACACCAGAGTGTGGGGGAGGGGAACTCCAGAGTGTGGGGGAGGGGAACACCAGAGTGTGGGGGAGGGGAACACCAGAGTGTGGGGGAGAGGAACACAAGGGTGTGGGTGAGGGGAACACCAGAGTGTGGGGGAGGGGAACACCAGAGTGTGGGGGAGGGGAACACCAGAGTGTGGGGGAGGGGAACACCAGAGCGTGGGGGAGGGGAACACCAAAGTGTGGGGTAGGGGAACAACAGAGTGTGGGGGAGGGGGACACCAGAGTGTGGGGGAGGTGAACACCAGAGTGTGGGGAGGGGAACACCAGAGTGTGGGGGAGGGGAACACCAGCGTGTGGGGGAGGGAACACCAGAGTGTGGGGGAGGAGAACACCAGAGTGTGGGGGAGGGGAACACCAGAGTGTGGGGGAGGGGAACACCAGAGTGTGGGGGAGGGGAATACCAGAGTGTGGGGGAGGGGAATACCAGAGTGTGGGGGAAGGGAACACCAGAGTTTGGGGGAGGGGAACACCAGATTGTGGGGGAGGGGAACACCAGAGTGAGGGGGAGGGTAACACCAGAGTGTGGGGCAGGGGAACACCAGAGTGTGGGGGAGGGGTACACCAGAGTGTGGGGGAGGGGAACACCAGAGTGTGGGGGAGGGTAACACCAGAGTGTGGGGGAGGGGACCCCCAGAGTGTGGGGGAGGGGAACACCAGAGTGTGGGGGAGTGGAACACCAGAGTGTGGGGGAGGGGAACACCAGAGTGTGGGGGAGGGAAACACCATAGTGTGGGGGAGTGGAACAACAGAGTGTGGGGGAGGGGGACACCAGAGTGTGGGGGAGGTGAACACCAGAGTGTGGGGGAGGGGAACACCAGAGTTTGGGGGAGGGGAACACCAGAGTGAGGGGGAGGGGAACACCAGAGTGTGGGGGAGGGGAACACCTGAGTGTGGGGGAGTGGAACACCAGAGTGTGGGGGAGGGGAACCCCAGAGTGTGGGGGAGGGGAACACCAGAATGTGGGGGAGGGGAACACCAGAGTGTGGGGGAGGGGAACACCAGAGTTTGGGGGAGGGGAACACCAGAGTGTGGGGAGGGGAACACCAGAGTGTGGGGAGGAACACCAGAGTGTGGAGAGGGGAACACCAGAGTGTGGGGAGGGGTACACCGGAGAGTGGGGGAGGGGAACACCAAAGTGTGGGGGAGGGGAACAACAGTGTGTGGGGGAGGGGCACACCAGAGTGTGGGGGAGGTGAACACCAGAGTGTGGGGGAGGGGAACACAAGAATGTGGGGGAAGGGTGCACCAGAGTGTGGGGGAGGGGAACACCAGAGTGTGGGTGAGGGGAACACCAGAGTGTGGGGGAGGGGAACACCAGAGTGTGGGGGAGGGGAACACCAGAGTGTGGGGGAGGGGAACACCAGAGTGTGGTGGAGGGGAACACCAGAGTGTGGGGTAGGGGAACACCTGAGTGTGGGGGAGGGGAACACCAGAGTGTGGGGGAGGGGAACACCAGAGTGTGGGGGAGGGGAACACCAGAATGTGGGGGAGGGGAACACCAGAGTGTGGGGGAGGGGAACACCAGAGTTTGGGGGAGGGGAACACCAGCGTGTGGGGAGGGGAACACCAGAGTGTGGGGAGGAACACCAGAGTGTGGAGAGGGGAACACCAGAGTGTGGGGAGGGGTACACCGGAGTGTGGGGGAGGGGAACACCAAAGTGTGGGGGAGGGGAACAACAGAGTGTGGGGGAGGGGGACACCAGAGTGTGGGGGAGGTGAACACCAGAGTGTGGGGGAGGGGAACACAAGAATGTGGGGGAAGGGTGCACCAGAGTGTGGGGGAGGGGTACACCAGAGTGTGGGTGAGGGGAACACCAGAGTGTGGGGGAGGGGAACACCAGAGTGTGGGGGAGGGGAACACCAGAGTGTGGGGGAGGGGAACACCAGAGTGTGGTGGAGGGGAACACCAGAGTGTGGGGGAGGGGAGCACCAGAGTGTGGGGGAGGGGAACACCAGAGTGGAGGGGAAGAAAACCAGAGTGTTGGGGAGGGGAACACCAGAGTGTGGGGGAGGGGAACACCTGAGTGTGGGTGTGGGGAACACCAGAGTGTGGGGGAGGGGAACACCAGAGTGTGGAGGAGGGGAACACCAGAGTGTGGGGGAGGGGAACACAAGAGTGTGGGGGAGGGGTACACCAGAGTGTGGGGGAGGGGAACACCAGAGTGTGGGTGAGGGGAACACCAGAGTGTGGGGGAGGGGAACACCCGAGTGTTTGGGAGGGGAACACCAGAGCGTGGGGGAGGGGAACACCGGAGTGTGGGGGAGGGGAACTCCAGTGGTATAGGGGAGCTGATCACAAGTATTGAGGGGGTGGGGAACACCAGAGTGTGGGGGAGGGGAACACCAGAGTGTGGGGGAGGGGAACTCCAGAGTGTATGGGAGAGGAACACCAGAGTGTGGGGGAGGGGAACTCCAGAGTGTATGGGAGAGGAACACCAGAGTGTGGTGGAGGGGAACACCAGAGCGTGGGGGAGGGGAACACCAGAGCGTGGGGGAGGGGAACACCAGAGTGTGGGGGAGGGGAACTCCAGTGGTATAGGGGAGCTGATCACAAGTATTGAGGGGGAGTGGATCACCAGGGCCAAGTTTACCTATAACACCTACTACACCCAGTTAATATTATTTGCTTAACGATGAATCAGTTCAGGTGAATATTCACTTGAAGGACAAAGCTCTATGTTGCACAGCAACACTTCATTAGACAACATTTCACTAGGAAAGCTTTTGCAAATTGAAAAAACTTTTCGTTTGAAACTATTCCAGATAAAGCTTGTTCTCCCACATGTCTGTTCATATTCATCGCTGTCGGTAGTAAGTCCTTCAAGAATGACTCACGAAATCGTAATGACAAGATTGCAAACAAGTCATACCACTGGTGGGGATAGAACCCGCGACGGTCTGGAGCTTGGAGATTCTCTGATCGCGGGTTCTATCCCCACCCGTGTTTGGTTTCCTTCAAGAAGGTGTCTCAGGACCTTTGTATTCCATTCAGGACGCCAGTTTTCCATATTTATTTGTATTTAATAAATGCTTAATAATTATAATTTATGTTCAGCGCTGAAACCTTGTGGGTCATTCAGTGCAAGACGTGGTGGCGGCTCGATCCTCCGTCTCTTGAGCTCGAGCAAGACGCACCTCCTACTGCTGGTGAAATTTATTAGCTTGTTAGCAGTTATTTGCTTATTGGAATAATATGATAGATCGTGGCAATCTGAGTCTAAAGATTGTGTTTTGTATGCATCATACCATTTCCATTTTAAGCTCTTTTGGAGGAGAAAAATGGAGCGTTAAATACGAGTGGGTCATTGAGCGCAAAGAGTGGATGTGGATTGATTTTTCCGTAAGTAGTTTTTACGTAATGTCTGTTCAGCCACAAATGCATCATTAGTTTTGGAGAATAAGTTACTACTACTACTACTACTACTACTACTACTACTACTACTACTACTACTACTACTACTACTACTTCTTCCACCATTACCTCTACCACTACTTCTCCACTTTCTTCTTTCTTCTCTTTGTACCGTCCTGTCATCCTCTCGTATATATACTGGCTCCCTCTCCTTTGTGTGTTAGTGCGACTAGTCAGTAGTCCAGGTCGCACCGATTCGTCATCATAAGATTCTTCTAAGTGCGGGTTATTTTTGTAATAAATCACACTACATTGGCTGGAACAATTCACACACAACCCACATTCTGTAAACTCGACTGTTTCCTCTACAATGTAGAGAAAACTGTCGATGGTGAGTTGTGACTTTATTTATGATGGTCCAAGACGAACCTAAACGTTTGACGTTCCCTTTTCAAAGTGTAAGTTATCTGTGAAACATCAGTACGCAAGTGCTGGACCCTCGCAGTGGTTAAGAACTCTCCTCTCCGGTTTCTGAAATCAGAAGTGATGGTGCTTTCCGGATGTTGCTGTAAATAGGGTCTTGAGAAACTGGATGGAACACGTAGACAATTCCTTCTTAAGAAGAAACATCAAGATTTCTTTATCCTGAATCTTTATTATACTCTTCTCTAAGTTTTATTACACTCTTCTGTAAGTTCTATTATACTTGTCTCTAAATTTTATTATACGTACACTTCTCTAAGTTTTATTATACACTTCTCTTAAGTTTTATTACACACTTCTCTAAGCGTTATTATGCTCTTGTTTAAGATTATTGGTTCCTAAAACATATCAAGAAAACAGCAAATATTAATTTCTGAACAAGAAAAAATGCTGACAAAGCAGAAAATATCAGAAAATTATTTATTCCATTTAATCAGAAAATTAACACTATTATTAAATTTTTATTCCTCACAGAATCATATCATATAATTACTTTCCCCAATAAAGTACATAATAAGCTGATTAATATCAATCAGAAAGAATGTAACCGAAACATTGGCGTCTATAAAATGCCTTCCAAGAGTTTGCTTTGGCATATGTTAGACAGGTAAGTAGTGTGTGTTCTCACTGCTAGGATAGATGAACACAAAAGGTCTGTAAGATTTGCACATAATCTGACTATACCTTTTTAAGCATATCCAAGGTAAAAATCACAATAATTGACTGAGGACAAAGTGAATAATCCATCACACAGAGCACAGCTAGAAAATAATATATATATCAAATCGGCTATGATAGCAGCTATCCCAAATTCTGATATATCAATATATCAAATTGACAGTGGAGATCTGATTTGATCACAAGGGTTGTCATAGGTGCCATCTTCTACATGGGTTGTCATATGTGCCATCCTCTACAAAGGTTGTCATAGGTGCCATCCTCTACAAGGGTTGTCATAGGTGCCATCCTCTACAAGGGTTGTCATAGGTGCCTTCCTCTACAAGGGTTGTCATAGGTGCCATCCTCTACAAGGGTTGTCATAGGTGCCATCCTCTACAAGGGTTGTCATAGGTGCCATCCTCTACAAGGGTTGTCATAGATGCCATCCTCTACAAGGGTTGTCATAGGTGCCATCTTCTACATGGGTTGTCATAGGTGCCATCCTCTACAAGGGCTGTCATAGGTGCCATCCTCTACAAGGGCTGTCATAGGTGCCATCCTCTACAAGGGTTATCATAGGTATCTTCCTCTACAAGGGTTGTCATAGGTGCCATCCTCTACAAGGGTTGTCATAGGTGCCATCCTCTACAAAAGTTGTCATAGGTTCCATACTCTACAAGGGTTGTCATAGGTGCCATCCTCTAGAAGGGGTGTCATAGGTGCCATCATCTACAAGGATTGTCATAGGTGCCATCCTCTACAAGGGTTGTCATAGGTGCCATCCTCTACAAGGGTTGTCATAGGTGCCATCCTCTACAAGGGTTGTCACAGGTGCCATCCTCTACAAGAGTGGTCATAGGTGCCATCCTCTACAAGGGTTATCATAGGTACCTTCCTCTACAAGGGCTGTCATAGGTGCCATCCTCTACAAGGGTTGTCATAGGTGCCATACTCTACAAGGGTTGTCATAGGTGCCATCCTCTACAAAAGTTGTCATAGGTGCCATCCTCTACAAGGGTTGTCATAGGTGCCATCCTCTACAAGAGTGGTCATAGGTGCCATCCTCTACAAGGGTTATCATAGGTACCTTCCTCTACAAGGGCTGTCATAGGTGCCATCCTCTACAAGGGTTGTCATAGGTGCCATACTCTACAAGGGTTGTCATAGGTGCCATCCTCTACAAAAGTTGTCATAGGTGCCATCCTCTACAAGGGTTGTCATAGGTGCCATCCTCTACAAGGGTTGTCGTAGGTGCCATCCTCTACAAGGGTTGTCATAGGTGCCATCCTCTACAAGGGCTGTCATAGATGCCATCCTCTACAAGGACTGTCATAGGTGCCATCCTCTACAAGGGTTGTCATAGGTGCCATCCTCTACAAGAGCTGTTCAAGGTGCCATCCTCTACAAGGGCTGTCATAGGTGCCATCCTCTATAAGGGTTATCATAGGTACCTTCCTCTACAAGGGTTGTCATAGGTGCCATCCTCTACAAGGGTTGTCATAGGTGCCATCCTCTACAAGGGTTGTCATAGGTGCCATCCTCTACAAGGGTTGTCATAGGTGCCATCCTCTACAAGGGTTGTCATAGGTGACATCCTCTACAAGGGATGTCATAGGTGCCATCATCTACAAGGGTTGTCATAGGTGCCATCCTCTACAAGGGTTGTCATAGGTGCAATCCTCTACAAGGGTTGTCATAGGTGCCATCCTCTACAAGGGTTGTCATAGGTGCCATCCTCTAGAAGGGGTGTCATAGGTGCCATCATCTACAAGGATTGTCATAGGTGCCATCCTCTACAAGGGTTGTCATAGGTGCCATCCTCTACAAGGGTTGTCACAGGTGCCATCTTCTACAAGAGTGGTCATAGGTGCCATCCTCTACAAGGGTTATCATAGGTACCTTCCTCTACAAGGGCTGTCATAGGTGCCATCCTCTACAAGGGTTGTCATAGGTGCCATACTCTACAAGGGTTGTCATAGGTGCCATCCTCTACAAAAGTTGTCATAGGTGCCATCCTCTACAAGGGTTGTCATAGGTGCCATCCTCTACAAGAGTGGTCATAGGTGCCATCCTCTACAAGGGTTATCATAGGTACCTTCCTCTACAAGGGCTGTCATAGGTGCCATCCTCTACAAGGGTTGTCATAGGTGCCATACTCTACAAGGGTTGTCATAGGTGCAATCCTCTACAAAAGTTGTCATAGGTGCCATCCTCTACAAGGGTTGTCATAGGTGCCATCCTCTACAAGGGTTGTCATAGGTGCCATCCTCTACAAGGGTTGTCATAGGTGCCATCCTCTACAAGGGCTGTCATAGATGCCATCCTCTACAAGGACTGTCATAGGTGCCATCCTCTACAAGGGTTGTCATAGGTGCCATCCTCTACAAGAGCTGTTCAAGGTGCCATCCTCTACAAGGGCTGTCATAGGTGCCATCCTCTATAAGGGTTATCATAGGTACCTTCCTCTACAAGGGTTGTCATAGGTGCCATCCTCTACAAGGGTTGTCATAGGTGCCATCCTCTACAAGGGTTGTCATAGGTGCCATACTCTACAAGGGTTGTCATAGGTGCCATCCTCTACAAGGGATGTCATAGGTGCCATCATCTACAAGGGTTGTCATAGGTGCCATCCTCTACAAGGGTTGTCATAGGTGCCATCCTCTACAAGGGTTGTCATAGGTGCCATCCTCTACAAGGGTTGTCATAGGTGCCATCCTCTACAAGGGTTGTCATAGGTGCCATCCTCTACAAGGGTTGTCATAGGTGCCATCCTCTACAAGGGATGTCATAGGTGCCATCATCTACAAGGGTTGTCATAGGTGCCATCCTCTACAAGGGCTGTCATTGGTGCCATCCTCTACAAGGGTTGTCATAGGTGCCATCCTCTACAAGGGTTGTCATAGGTGCCATCCTCTACAAGGGTTGTCACAGGTGCCATCCTCTACAAGGGTTGTCATAGGTGCCATCCTCTACAAGGGATGTCATAGGTGCCATCATCTACAAGGTTGTCATAGGTGCCATCCTCTACAAGGGTTGTCATAGGTGCCATCCTCTACAAGGGTTGTCATAGGTGCCATCCTCTACAAGGGTTGTCATAGGTGCCATCCTCAACAAGGGTTGTCACAGGTGCCATCCTCTACAAGGGAGGGTTGTCATAGGTGCCATCCTCTACAAGGGTTGTCATAGGTGCCATCCTCAACAAGGGTTGTCACAGGTGCCATCCTCTACAAGGGTTTTCATAGGTGCCATCCTCTACAAGGGTTGTCACAGGTGCCATCCTCTACAAGGGTTGTCATAGGTGCCATCCTCTACAAGGGTTGTCACAGGTGCCATCCTCTACAAGGGTTGTCATAGGTGCCATCCTCTACAAGGGTTGTCATAGGTGCCATCCTCTACAAGGCTGACACAACTAGGTGAAGAAAACAACAAATATTAAAGGTATTATGATACAACGCTCTAGTCCGCGTTATATATATATATATATATATATATATATATATATATATATATATATATATATATATATATATATATATATATATATATGTCGTGCCGAATATGTAAAACTGGTCAATTAGCAAGAACTCATTTCAAATTAAGTCCTTTCTAAAATATATATATATATATATATATATATATATATATATATATATATATATATATATATATATATATATATATATATATATATATATATATATATATATATATATATATATATATATATATATATATATATATATGCAATAATATCACAGTAAACAGGTGATTTTATAATATGCAAAACAACCACTGTGAAAGAGTAGTGAAATTCCAAGCGCTTTCGTGACTACTCACATTGTCAAGGAACTATGAAAGTAATACATCAAAGGAAGGCAATTAAAGGGCTTAGACCACACCTCACAGTCAACTCCCACAACAAAGAAACACCTGACGCGCGACAATACCGGACTCATAAGAAAAGAGGAACACTGCAGTAGGTCCGCTGGTCCAACTAGACAGGTCCTCACGACATCCCACTAACAAAATATTCTACCCAAGAAATAAGGTTTATTATTTGTCCAATGTATTATTAAACTCTAACCAAATTTTATTAATTATAAATGAATCTAATTTATATAAACCTAAGGAAATATTCATATTATTTTCAAAACTGCTTTTTATGAAACAAGATTCAATTATATTTCTGTCAACCATGGACTTGCTTGATACAACTTTCTCAACTTTTTGAAAATCAATTGGATGGTTAAAATCTCTCACATGAATAAATAGAGCATTGGAATCTTGTCCAGTTCTAATGCTATATTTATGTTGTTTTAATCTAGTTCGAGACTTTTACCAGTTTGACCGTAATAAACTTTATCGCAAATTTTACAAGGAATCTTGCCATCAAATTTTGAGTGTGTAACAACATGGTTAGTTTTGATGTTATCAAAGATTTACCATTGCCAGTTCCTACCATCATTAAACTTATTAAACTTTGCATTGTTGATGCAAAATTTGTATTTAATGATAAGTTTTACACTCAGAAGTTTGGTATGGCAATGGGAAATCCTCTTTCACCTGTTCTTAGTAATCTATACATGGAATTTTTTGAAACAAGATTGCTTAACACAATCCTCCCTAATAGAGCTAAATGGTTCAGATATGTTGATGATATTTTATGTCTTATGCCCAAGAATGTAGATATACACCATTTCCTTGGCAAATTAAATAGCTTAGCCCATTCTATAAACTTTACTGTTGAGTTTGAGGAAAATAACTCATTGCCTTTTCTAGATGTTTTAATTATTAAGAGTAATAATGAATTCAAATTTAAAATTTACAGAAAACCTACAAATAACTGTTCCTATGTACACTATTATTCTTCCCATCAAGATAGAGTTAAACTGTCTGTTTTCTCATCAATGTTTTTGAGAGCTTTACGTATTTGTAGTCCAGAGTTCATAGATGAAGAAATATCCAAAATTTATGAAATAGCCAATGATCTGAAATACCCGAGAAATGTAATTGATAAATCATTTAAAATTGCTAGAAATACTTTTTACAACCCAAAAAGGGACAACCAACCTTATTCAACTAAAAATATGTTGGTTCTCCCTTACCATGAAAACTTGGTTGATATGCCTTCTCTTCTTAAGACTTTTAATATTAAAGTTGTATTTAAAAATCTTGATACAGTAAAAAAAACTTTTGATAAAGAATTCCCCCCAAAATGCTGACGGATGTGTCTATAAGATTCCTTGTAAAATTTGCGATAAAGTTTATTACGGTCAAACTGGTAAAAGTCTCGAACTTAGATTAAAACAACATAAATATAGCATTAGAACTGGACAAGATTCCAATGCTCTATTTATTCATGTGAGAGATTTTAACCATCCAATTGATTTTCAAAAAGTTGAGAAAGTTGTATCAAGCAAGTCCATGGTCGACAGAAATATAATTGAATTTTGTTTCATAAAAAGCAGTTTTGAAATTAATATGAATATTTCCTTAGGTTTATAGGTTTATATAAATTAGATTCATTTATAATTAATAAAATTTGGTTAGAGTTTAATAATACATTGGACAAATAATAAACCTTATTTCTTGGGTAGAATAATTTGTTAGTGGGATGTCGTGAGGACCTGTCTAGTTGGACCAGCGGACCTACTGCAGTGTTCCTCTTTTCTTATGAGTCCGGTATTGTCGCGCGTCAGGTGTTTCTTTGTTGTGGGAGTTGACTGTGAGGTGTGGTCTAAGCCCTTTAATTGCCTTCCTTTGATGTATTACTTTCATAGTTCCTTGACAATGTGAGTAGTCACGAAAGCGCTTGGAATTTCACTACTCTTTCACAGTGGTTGTTTTTTGCATTGCATATATATATATATATATATATATATATATATATATATATATATATATATATATATATATATATATATATATATATATATATATATAT
>NW_027201326.1:0-11629 GCF_038502225.1 Cherax quadricarinatus
AAGAATGGGATGCTTGAGAACAAGGACTAAGAATGGGATGAGGAACAAAGGACAAGAATGGGATGTGAAATAAAGGAACTAAAAATGGGATGTTGAGGGCAAGGACTGAGTAGGATGTGAAAACAAGGACTAAGGGAATAGGATATGAGAACAAAGGACTAAAATGGATGTGGACAAGTTAAGAATAAGGAATGTGAAGGACAAACACTGGAATGGAAGTGTGAGGAAGCAAGGACTAAGAATGGGATGTGAGAGAACAGGAACTAAGAAATGGGATGTTAGAGAACAAAAGGACTTAAGAATAGGGATGTAGAGAACAGAAGGCACTGAAATGGGATGTGAAGAACAAGGAACTAAGGGAATGGGATGAGAGAACAGAGAAGGTACTAAGAAATGGAAGTGTGAAGGCAAGGGACTGGAGATGGGATGTGAGAAGCAAGGACTAATAATGGGAATGTATGAGAACAAGGACAGGGAATGGGACATGAGAACAAGGAACTACTAAGAATGGGATGTAGAGAACAAGGACTAAGAATGGGATGTAGAGAACAAGGACTAAGAATGGGATGTAGAGAACAAGCACTAAGAATGGGATGTAGAGAACAAGCACTAAGAATGGGATGTAGAGAACAAGGACTAAGAATGGGATGTAGAGAACAAGGACTAAGAATAGAGAACAAGGACTAAGAATGGGATGTAGAGAACAAAGACTAAGAATGGGATGTAGAGAACAAGGACTAAGAATGACTAAGAATGTAGAGAACAAGGACTAAGAAAGAATGGGATGTAGAGAACAAGGACTAAGAATGGGATGTATTGAACAAGGACTAAGAATGGGATGTAGAGAAGATGGACTAAGAATGGGATGTAGAGAAGAAGGACTAAGAATGGGATGTAGAGAACAAGGACTAAGAATGGGATGTAGAGAACATGGACTAAGAATGGGATGTTGAGAACAAGGACAAAGAATGGGATGTAGAGAACAAGGACTAGGAATGGGATGTAGAGAACAAGGACTAAGAATGGTATGTAGAGAACAAGGACTAAGAATGGCATGTAGAGAACAAGGACTAAGAATGGGATGTAGAGAACATGGACTAAGAATGGGATGTAGAGAACAAGTACTAAGAATGGGATGTAGAGAACAAGGACTAAGAATGGGATGTAGAGAACAAGGACTAAGAATGGGATGTAGAGAACAAGGACTAAGAATGGGATGTTAGAGAACAAGGACTAAGAATGGGATAGAGAACAAGGACTAAGAATGGGATGTAGAGAACAAGGACTAAGAATGGGATGTAGAGAACAAGGACTAAGAATGGGATGTAGAGAACAAGGACTAAGAATGTAGTATAGAGAACAAGGACTGAGAATGGGATGTAGAGAACATGGACTAAGAATGAGGTATAGAGAACAAGATCTAAGAATGGGATGTAGAGAACAAGGACTAAGAATGGGATGTAGAGAACAAGCACTAAGAATGGGATGTAGAGAACAAGGACTAAGAATGGGATGTAGAGAACAAGGACTAAGAATGGGATGTAGAGAACAAGGACTAAGAATGGGATGTAGAGAACAAGGACTAAGAATGGGATGTAGAGAACAAGGACTAAGAATGGGATGTAGAGAACAAGGACTAAGAATGGGATGTAGAGAACAAGGACTAAGAATGGGATGTAGAGAACAAGGACTAAGAATGGGATGTAGACTAAGAATGGGATACAGAGAACAAGCACTAGGAATGGGATGTAGAGAACAAGGACTAAGAATGGGATGTAGAGAACAAGGACTAAGAATCGGATGTAGAGAACAAGGACTAAGAATGGGATGTAGAGAACAAGAACTAAGAATGGGATGTAGAGAACAAGGACTAAGAATGGGATGTAGAGAACAAGGACTAAGAATGGGATGTAGAGAACAAGGACTAAGAATGGGATGTAGAGAACAAGGACTAAGAATGGGATGTAATGAACAAGCACTAAGAATGGGATGTAGAGAACAAGGACTAAGAATGGGATGTAGAGAACAAGGACTAAGAATGGGATGTAATGAACAAGCACTAAGAATGGGATGTAGAGAACAAGGACTAAGAATGGGATGTAGAGAACAAGGACTAAGAATGGGATGTAGAGAACAAGGACTAAGAATGGGATGTAGAGAACAAGGACTAAGAATGGGATGTAGAGAACAAGGACTAAGAATGGGATGTAGAGAGCAAGGACTAAGAATGGGATGTAATGAACAAGCACTAAGAATGGGATGTAGAGAACAAGGACTAAGAATGGGATGTAGAGAACAAGGACTAAGAATGGGATGTAGAGAACAAGAACTAAGAATGGGATGTAGAGAACAAGGACTAAGAATGGGATGTAGAGAGAGAATAAGAAATGTAGAGAAAAAGCACTAAGAATCGGATTGAGAGAGCAAGGACTAAGAATGGGATGTAGAGAGCAAGGTCTAAGAATGGGATGTAATGAACAAGCAATAAGAATGGGATGTAGAGAACAAGGACTAAGAATGGGATGTAGAGAACAAGGACTAAGAATGGGATGTAATGAACAAGCACTAAGAATGGGATGTAGAGAACAAGGACTAAGAATGGGATGTAGAGAGCAAGGACTAAGAATGGGATGTAATGAACAAGCACTAAGAATGGGATGTAGAGAACAAGGACTAAGAATGGGATGTAGAGAACAAGAACTAAGAATGGGATGTAGAGAAGAAGGACTAAGAATGGGATGTAGAGAACAAGCACTAAGAATGGGATGTAGAGAACAAGGACTAAGAATGGGATGTAGAGAACAAGGACTAAGAATGGGATGTAGAGAACAAGGACTAAGAATGGTATGTAGAAAACAAGGACAAAGAATGGGATGTAGAGAGCAAGGACTAAGAATGGGATGTAATGAACAAGCACTAAGAATGGGATTTAGAGAACAAGGACTAAGAATGGGATGTAGAGAACAAGGACAAAGAATGGGATGTATAGAACAAGGATTAAGAATGGGATGTAGAGAACAAGGACAACGAATGGGATGTAGAGAACAAGGACTAAGAATGGGATGTAGAGAACAAGGACTAAGAATGGGATGTAGAGAACAAGGACTAAGAATGGGATGTAATGAACAAGCACTAAGAATGGGATGTAGAGAACAAGGACTAAGAATGGGATGTAGAGAACAAGGACTAAGAATGGGATGTAGAGAGGAAGGACTAAGAATGGGATGTAATGAACAAGCACTAAGAATGGGATGTAGAGAACAAGGACTAAGAATGGGATGGAGAGAGCAAGGACTAAGAATGGGATGTAATGAACAAGCACTAAGAATGGGATGTTGAGAACAAGCACTAAGAATGGGATGTAGAGAACAAGGACTAAGAATGGGATGTAGAGAACAAGGACTAAGAATGGGATGTAGAGAACAAGGACTAAGAATGGGATGAAGAGAATAAGGACTAAGAATCTGATGTAGAGAACAAGGACTAAGAATGGGATGTAGAGAACAAGGACTAAGAATGGAATGTAGAGAACAAGGACTAAGAATGTAGTATAGAGAACAAGGACTAAGAATGGGATGTAGAGAACAAGGACTAAGAATGGGATGTAGAGAACAAGGACTAAGAATGGGATGTAGAGAACAAGGACTAAGAATGGGATGTAGAGAACAAGGACTAAGAATGGGATATAGAGAACAAGGACTAAGAATGGGATGTAGAGAACAAGGACTAAGAATGGGATGTAGAGAACAAGGACTAAGAATGGGATGTAGAGAACAAGGACTAAGAATGTAGAGGAATGGGATGTAGAGAACAAGGACTAAGAATGGGATGTAGAGAACAAGGACTAAGAATGGGGTATAGAGAACAAGGACTAAGAATGGGATGTAGAGAACAAGGACTAAGAATGGGATGTAGAGAACAAGCACTAAGAATGGGATGTAGAGAACAAGGACTAAGAATGGGATGTAGAGAACAAGGACTAAGAATGGGATGTAGAGAACAAGGACTAAGAATGGGATGTAGAGAACAAGGACTAAGAATGGGATGTAGAGAACATGGACTAAGAATGGGATGTAGAGAACAAGGACTAAGAATGGGATGTAGAGAACAAGGACTAAGAATGGGATGTAGAGAACAAGCACTAAGAATGGGATGTAGAGAACAAGAACTAAAAATGGGATGTAGAGAACAAACACTAAGAATGGAATGTAGAGAACAAGGACTAAGAATGGGATGTACAGAATAAGGACTAAGAATGGGATGTAGAGAATAAGGACTAAGAATGGGATGTAGAGAATGACTAAGAATGGGATGTAGAGAACAAGGACTAAGAATGGGAATAGAGAACAAGGGATGTAGAGAAGAAGGACTAAGAATGGGATGTAGAGAAGAAGGACTAAGAATGGGATGTAGAGAACAAGGACTAAGAATGGGATGTAGAGAACAAGGACTAAGAATGGGATGTAGAGAACAAGGACTAAGAATGGGATGTAGAGAACAAGGACTAAGAATGGGATGTAGAGAACAAGGACTAAGAATGGGATGTAGAGAACAAGGACTAAGAATGGGATGTAGAGAACAAGGACTAAGAATGGGATGTAGAGAACAAGGACTAAGAATGGGATGTAGAGAACAAGGACTAAGAATGGGATGTAGAGAACAAGGACTAAGAATGGGATGTAGAGAACAAGGACTAAGAATGGGATGTAGAGAACAAGTACTAAGAATGGGATGTAGAGAACAAGCACTAAGAATGGGATGTAGAGAACAAGGACTAAGAATGGGATGTAGAGAACAAGGACTAAGAATGGGATGTAGAGAACAAGGACTAAGAATGGGATGTAGAGAACAAGGACTAAGAATGGGATGTAGAGAACAAGGACTAAGAATGGGATGTAGAGAACAAGGACTAAGAATGGGATGTAGAGAACAAGGACTAAGAATCGGATGTAGAGAACAAGGACTAAGAATGGGATGTAAGAATGGGATGTAGAGAACAAGGACTAAGAATGGGATGTAGAGAACAAGACTAAGAATGGGAATGTAGAGAACAAGCACTAAGAATGGGATGTAGAGAACAAGGACTAAGAATGGGATGTAGAGAACAAACTAAGAATGGGATGTAGAGAACAAGGACTAAGAATGTAGAGAACAAGCACTAAGAATGGGATGTAGAGAACAAGGACTAAGAATGGGAATAGAGAACAAGGACTAAGGGATGTAGAGAACAAGGACTAAGAATGGGATGTAGAGAACAAGGAACAAGCACTAAGAATGGGATGTAGAGAACAAGGACTAAGAATGGGATGTAGAGAACAAGGACTAAGAATGGGATGTAGAGAACAAGGACTAAGAATGGGATGTAGAGAACAAGGACTAAGAATGGGATGTAGAGAACAAGGACTAAGAATGGGATGTAGAGAACAAGGACTAAGAATGGGATGTAGAGAGCAAATACTAAGAATGGGATGTAGAGAACAAGGACTAAGAATGGGATGTAGAGAACAAGGACTAAGAATGGGATGTAGAGAACAAGGACTAAGAATGGGATGTAGAGAACATGGACTAAGAATAGAGAACAAGGGAATGGGATGTAGAGAACAAATACTAAGAATGGGATGTAGAGAACATGGACTAAGAATGGGATGTAGAGAACAAGGGCTAAGAATGGGATGTAGAGAACATGGACTAAGAATGGGATGTAGAGAACAAGGACTAAGAATGGGATGTAGAGAACAAGGACTAAGAATGGGATGTAGAGAACAAGCACTAAGAATGGGATGTAGAGAGAACAAACAAAGAATGGGATGTAGAGAACAAGGACTAAGAATGGGATGTAGACTAGAGAACAAACTAAGAATGGGATGTAGAGAACAAGGACTAAGAATGGGATGTAGAGAGGAAGGACTAAGAATGGGATGTAGAGAACAAGGACTAAGAATGGGATGTAGAGAAAAAGGACTAAGAATGGGATGTAGAGAACAAGGACAAAGAATGGGATGTAGAGAACAAGGACTAAGAATGGGATGGAGAGAGCAAGGACTAAGTAGAGAACAAGTACTAAGAATGGGATGTAGAGAACAAGGACTAAGAATGGTATGTAGAGAACAAAGACTAAGAATGGGATGTAGAGAACAAGGACTAAGAATGGGATGTAGAGAACAAGGACTAAGAATGGGATGTAGAGAACAAGGACTAAGAATGGGATGTAGAGAACAAGGACTAAGAATGGGATGTAGAGAACAAGCACTAAGTATGGGATGTAGAGAACAAGCACTAAGAATGGGATGTAGAGAACAAGGACTAAGAATGGGATGTAGAGAACAAGGATTAAGAATGGGATGTAGAGAACAAGGACTAAGAATGGGATGTAGAGAACAAGGACTAAGAATGGGATGTAGAGAACAAGGACTAAGAATGGGATGTAGAGAACAAGGACTAAGAATCGGATGTAGAGAACAAGGACTAAGAATGGGATGTAGAGAAGAAGAACTAAGATTGGGATGTAGAGAACAAGGACTAAGAATGGGATGTAGAGAACAAGTACTAAGAATAGGTTGTAGAGAACAAGGACTAAGAATGGGATGTAGAGAACATGGACTAAGAATGGGATGTAGAGAACATGGACTAAGAATGGGATGTAGAGAACAAGGACTAAGAATGGGATGTAGAGAACAAGAACAAGGACTAAGAATGGGATGTAGAGAACAAGGACTAAGAATGGGATGTAGAGAACAAGGACTAAGAATGGGATGTAAGAAATGGGACGACTAAGAACAGGATGTAGAGAACAAGGACTAAGAATTGGATGTAGAGAACAAGGACTAAGAATGGGATGTAGAGGACAAGGACTAAGAATGGGATGTAGAGGACAAGGACTAAGAATGGGATGTAGAGAACAAGGACTAAGAATGGGATGTAGAGAACAAGCACTAAGAACAGGATGTAGAGAACAAGCACTAAGAATGGGATGTAGAGAACAAGGACTAAGAATGGGATGTAGAGAACAAGCACTAAGAATGGGATGTAGAGAACAAGGACTAAGAATGGGATATAGAGAACAAGGACTAAGAATGGGATGTAGAGAACAAGGACTAAGAATGGGATGTAGAGAACAAGGACTAAGAATGGGATGAAGAACAAGGACTAAGAATGGGATGTAGAGAACAAGGACTAAGAATGGGATGTAGAGAACAAGGACTAAGAATGGGATGTAGAGAACAAGGACTAAGAATGGGATGTAGAGAACAAGGACTAAGAATGGGATGTAGAGAACAAGGACTAAGAATGGGATGTAGAGAACATGGACTAAGAATGGGATGTAGAGAACAAGGACTAAGAATGGGATGTAGAGAACAAGGACTAAGAATGGGATGTAGAGAACAAGGACTAAGAATGGGATGTAGAGAACAAGCACTAAGAATGGGATGTAGAGAACAAGAACTAAAAATGGGATGTAGAGAACAAACACTAAGAATGGAATGTAGAGAACAAGGACTAAGAATGGGATGTACAGAATAAGGACTAAGAATGGGATGTAGAGAATAAGGACTAAGAATGGGATGTAGAGAACAAGTACTAAGAATGGGATGTAGAGAACAAGGACTAAGAATGGGATGTAGAGAACAAGGACTAAGAATGGGATGTAGAGAACAAGGACTAAGAATGGGATGTAGAGAACAAGGACTAAGAATGGGATGTAGAGAACAAGGACTAAGAATGGGATATAGAGAACAAGAACTAAGAATGGGATGTAGAGAACAGAACAAGGACTAAGAATGGGATGTAGAGAACAAGGACTAAGAATGGGATGTAGAGAACAAGGACTAAGAATGGGATGTAGAGAACAGAAATAGGAATGTAGAGAACCAGAGAACTAGGTAGAAATGTGAAGAACAGAGACTAAGAAAATGAGATGTGAAACAAGAGACTAGAAATAGGATATGAAATAAGAGACTAGAAATGAGATGCAAAGACAGAGACTAGAAATAGGAATGTGAAGACAAGGACTAAATGGGATGTAGAAACAAGAGACTAAGAAATGAGATAATAGAAACCAGAAACTAGGAAATAGAGATATAAGCTCAGACAAAATAGATAAAACAAGACTATGGAATATAGAAAACAGAACTAAAACAAGATATAAAGAAACAAGACTAAAATAAGATGTAAAACAGACTAAAAATATATTAGAAACAGAAACTAGGAAATGAATGCAAAGGAAACAGAGACAAAATAAGAATGTAGAAACACACTAAAATGAAGATATGAAACAAGAGGACTAGAAATAGAATGAAACAAGAGACTAAAAATGAGATATGAAACAGAGATTAAACAAGATCTGAAAACAAACACCTAGAAATGAGATGTAGAAACAGGACTAAGAAATGAGAGTACCAAAGGAAACAAAAGAAAAGATAAAATAGAATAATAACCAAAACAACACTAGAAAATAGAATGCAAAACAAGAAACTAAGGACAAATGAATACAGGAAAAACAAGACAAAATAGAGAGATAGTAAAACAAGAACCCCTAAAAATAGAGATACTTATAGGAAACAAGAGACTAAGGAAAGCTGAGAGATACAAAACAGAGACTAGGAAAGGGATGTAGAGAACAAGGAACTAAGAAATGAGAATGTAAAAACAAGGAACCTAAGGAAATAGGGATGCAGAACTTAAGGAGTTACCCCAAAATAGGGAATGAACCAAAAACAAGGAACTAAATAGAGAATGGGGACTTAGGGAAACAGGACTAGATAGGAATGTAAAAGCAAGGAACTAAGAAAATGGGAATTATGAGAACAATGGAGGAATAAGAATAAGGGATGTATAGAAAACAATGACTAAGGAATGGCCATGTAGAGGGAGCAATGGAACTTATGGGATGAACAAAGGTACTAGAATGGGATGCTAGAGAACAAGGACTAAGAATTGGGATGTGAAGAACATGAAGCACTGAAAGAATGGGATGCAGAAGAACAGGAGAGGTACTAGGAATGGGGATATGAGAACAAAGGACTAAGAATGGGATGTGAAGAACAAAGGACTAAAGTAATGGTATTATGAGAACAAGGACTAAGGGAATGGGTTGGGCAGAGAAACAAGGACTAAGAATGGATGTAGAGAAAACAAGGACTAAGAAGAATTGGATGCTGAAGGAGGCAAAGGACAAGGAAATGGGATATGAGAACAATGGACTAAGAATAGGGAATGCAAAACAGAACAGAAGGGCTAGAAATGGGAATGTAGAGACAATGGAACTAAATGAGATGGGATGTGAAGGCAGGAACTAAGATCAATGATAGGAGAGCTAAGGACTAAGAATGGGATGAAACTTAAGAGACTAGGATAAATAATGGGAGTAGAGAAACAAGGAACTAAATAGATGGGATGGATGAAACAAGGAACTAAGAATGGGCATGTAAGGAAAAACAAGGAACTAAAGGCAATGGGATTATGAAGGAACAGCATGAACTAAGGAAATGGGAAAGTAGAGAAAAACAAAAGAACTAAGAAATGAGATGATGAGGAAACAAGGAACTAAAGAATGGAATGTAAGAAACAAGGAGAACTAAGAAATGGGAGGACTTAGAGAAACAAGGAACTAGAATCGGATGTGAGAACAAAGGACTAAGAATGGGATGTAGAGGAAGCAAGAACTAAATTGGTAGATTGAGGGAACAAGGACTAAAGAATGGGAATGGGGTAGAGAACAAGGATCTAAGGAATGGGATGTAGAAACAAAGGAACCTAAGAATTGGTATGTTGAGAAGCAAGGATAAGGAATGGGAATTATAGAGAAACAAGGCACCTAAGAATGGGATGTAGAAGAACAAGCACTAAGAATCGGGATGTGAGAACAAGGACTTAAGAATGGGATGTAGAGGAGCAAGGAACTAAATTGTATGTTGAGAACAAGGAACTAAAGGGATAGGATGAGAAGCAAGGACTTAAGGAATGGGATATGAAGGAAACAGAGGAACTAAGAATGGGATCTGAAGAACAGGACTAAGGAATGGTAAGATGTATTGAACAAGCACTAAGAAATGGGATATAGAGAACAAGGACTAGAATGGGATGAGAACAAGGAACTAAAGGAATCAGGATGGTAAACAAGGGAAGACTAGAGGAATGTTTCAAAGGACTAAGGAATAGGGATATGAAGAAACAAAGGACTAAGAAATAAGTAATAAAAACAGAAATAACTTAGAAACACGAATTGAAACCAGAAACAGAACTAAAATAGAATGCCAAAAACATAGAACTAGGAAAATGGGAAATTGACAGTAGTAACTAAAAATGAGATAGAAACAGAGACTAAAAATAGAAGTACCAAGAAACAAAAGAACTGAAAATGAGGATAGAAGAAACAAGAACTAGAAAATAGGAGAAGTAAAACAAGGGCAAATAGGACAAGAAAAACAGACCTTAAGAAATAGGAGATAGAAACAAGGACTAGGAAATAGAATAGATATAAACAAAGACAAAATGAATGCAGGACATATAGACATTAAAATAAGGATACCAAGAAAGAACAAAGTACTAAAAATAGAAATGTAAACAAGGAACTATAGAATGAAAACATAAGGACTAAAAATAGAGATATAAGGAAACAAGAAACAGAAATAGAGATATGAATGAAACAGAGACTAAAATAGAAATGCCAAAGCTTAAATACTAAAATAGGATAAAGAAACAGAACTAGAAATAGAGATAACAAAGACAAAGAAACTAAGGAAATAGAATCTAAAAGAAACAAGAACTAAATACAGATATGACAAAATACAAAATAGAGATAGCAAGACATAGAACTAAAAATAAGGACACAACTAAAAATAGAGATAGAAAAAACATAGGAACTACTGGAAATAAGAAAAGAAAAACAAGGGAACTAAAAATAGAGATAACCAAAAACAGAAGAACTAAAAATAGACATTATGTAGAAAACAACACTATGAAGACATGAAACAGGAACTAAAAGCCAGATGTGAAAGAAACAAACAACTAGAAATAAGAATATAGAAACAAGAACTAAAAATGAGATACTTTGATAAAAGACTAAGAATGAATGCAGAAATAAGATAAGAATGGGATGTAAAGAAACAAAGTACAAAATAAGAATGGGATTGATTAGAGAACAAAGGACTAACAAAATGGGAATGTAGAGAACAGGACTAATAACAGGTGAGAACAAGGACTAGGAATGGGATGTAGAGAAAACAAGGACTAGAAATGGGATGTCAGGCAAAACAACTAGAATAGGGAAGTAGAGGAAACAAGAAGAACTAAGAAAATGGGATGTATGTAGAAAACAGAACTAAGAAAATAGGGAATGTAGAGAAACAGGACTAAAGTAGGATGTAGACAGCAAGAACTAAAAAGAATGGGATGATTGAGAAACAAGGAACTAAGAATCAACTTGATGAAACAAGGAACTAGAAATGGGTAATAACAGAAAACAGAACTTTTAAGAAATTGGCAACATATTGAAAAACAGAACTGACTAGAAATAAGAATGTGAAACAGACACTATGAAGGTCATACAAACTAGAATATACTTGAAACAGAACTAAGAAAAATAAGAATGTAAGAAACAAGAGACTAGAAATAGAGATATAGAAACAAG
>NW_027201327.1:0-11614 GCF_038502225.1 Cherax quadricarinatus
TCACCCAACAAGAAAACGGGGGATGACACCCTGCATCCACTGCTCCAAACTCGAAGAAGTGCTGACTAAGACAACAACAACCCAAGTGATGTTCGGTTTGTCTGAGTGTATATACACATAGTGTTTATAATGTTTATAGACAAGATTGTGTTAAAGTTTGTTTCTTATAGATCTACCTGTTATATTAAAGGAACTTATATATAAAGTGTAAGCTTTCAAATACATATTAACAGAGACATTTATATATGTGTAAGTAATATTCACGTGTGATTTACAGTTATGCAGTGACATTTATAGCGTATAGTGAATGAAGTGTATAACATCGTTATTTACGATTAATCATCGTGGTCAGGCTGACACAGCAAACTCAAGCCATAAACACCAGCCACATGTACTGTGTACCCTTCATGGTCATTGACCCTGAGGTTAAGCTTAGTGAGTCAGTAGTGTCTGACTCGATTATTGCTGACTTAAGCATAACAAAAACTCAGCTGTTTATAGCAGTACAGTGTTTTTTAAACACTCTAAGTGTGGTGCTAGAATTTTCAGTATACCATTAAAATGGCTTGTTTGAAAACTCAGTTTCAGTCTTTACAGACTAAGATTACACAATTAGAAAATCTAATTTCAGTCTGTATAGGATTAACTCAAGATACAAACATAGATTTTGATGATCTTGAGGTCAAATTTGAATTACTTGCACAACGTCTGAAAATAATTAATTCAGACTATACACATTATGAAAATAAATTTCTTGAATCAGACCCATCTGAGGATGAAATTAAAAATGTTTTGGATACTTTTAGTAATCAACAATTAAGGTGGACAGGAGTACAGGCTATCTGCTGCAAAACTCTGTCACAGAGACCTACTGTAACTAGTGGTCAAACACCTGTTACTCCTGTAACAACAACAAGTGTCCCATTACCAAGCTTACCTACATTGTCATTACCTATTTTCCAAGGTCATAATTATGAAGAATTCATTAGTGGTTTTCAATCCATAGTAAATTCACGAACTGACATAGATGAGATTGCTAAGTTCAATTACCTTAAATGTCTTGTGAAGGGAGAACCCTATGAACTGATTAAGTCATATCCGGTGGTTAAAGGTAATTATCAAATAGCCTTACGTGTCTTAGCAGACAATTACTTCGATGATGACAAGGCTAGAGTTAGACAAACAGTCTTAACATCAAGCTTGAAGCCACCCAAATATTGTTTTTCAGACTTACAGGCATTTAGAATCACATTAGACAATAGTCTCAGATCTCTAGGTGCTAAATATGACCTAAGACAATGTGATTGGTTTATCAGTGGTATTGTACAGATTATAGCACTCCTGAGGAGCTCAGTGACTCTTCGTCGTCTTCTGTAGAGGGAGCATCTTTCTCTCTCCAGTTTACTCCTGCTCTTCTTCTTTATTAGGGGAATATGCCTAGAACATGCTTCGGCTGCCAGGAAGTTGATCCTTTCAAGGCACTGGTTTGGATCCATGTCATTTAAGATATCTTCCCAACATGTTTCTTTAAGGACATGGTTTACCTGGTCCCAGTTGATGTTCTTGTTGTTGAGGTTGTATTTTGTGAAGACACCTTTACAGGTACATGCATTCTGCTGATCAGGACCCCTATGCATGTACATCTGGACTTCGATTAGGTTGCGATCGGAATTAGTTGTTTTTTATATTCTTATGTCTCTTATCAGGTCCTCATTATTTGTGAAGATAAGGTCAAGTGTGTTTTCTAGTCTTGTTGGCTCCACTATCTGCTGGCTTAAGATGTGTTTTTCACAGAGACTTAGTAGCTCATGTGTGTGAGACCTTTCATCTGCGCTACCTCCGGGGATTGTTTCAGCTATAACATTATTTGCTACATTCTTCCATTTTGTATGCCTTAGGTTGAAATCACCAAGCAGTAAGATGCTTGGGGATGGAGCTGGAAGGTTTTCCAAACAGTAATCAATTTTCAGTAGCTGTTCCTTGAACTGTTTTGAGGTTGCATCTGGTGGTTTATATACAACCACAATGACTAGGTTTTGGTTCTTGATCTTTACTGATTGAACTTCAACTACCTCATTTGTGGTGTTCAGCAACTCCGTGCAGATGAGGGACTCTTAGACATACAGGCCAACCCCCCCTTGTTGCCTGTTCTTTCTGTCGCATTTAAAAAAGTTGTAACCACTTATCCATATTTCACTGTCAAAGTGATCTTTTGTGTGAGTCTCTGTGAAGGCTGCAAACATTGCATTAGACTCCACTAGAAGTCCACTGATAAAAGGTATTTTGTTGTTGGTAGATGGCTTAAGGCCCTGTATATTAGCAAATATGAATGAGGTTGTATTCTGTGTTTGTTGGAGGGATTTTGTTATTGGCATCAGTGGTTGTAATTCTGGAGGGCCATGGGTGGCCACTGGCTGCGCCTCCTGTCCAACACGGCTCCAAGGTGGTTGACTATTTTTGTTATTTCCTTCCATTTTCTTTTTCCGTTTCCTGCCGCTAAAAAATCACCTGGAGTTGGGTTTTCATAGCTACTATTGTTTGTCTTGTGGGGTCTGTGCCTGCTGGTCCCTTTTAGATGGTATGCAGGGCAGTCGATGTTGTAACACTGCTTCTGGAGGACCGAGGAGTGACACATTTTTGGGTGAAAGAAAGTACAGGAAGAAGAAAGACACACTCCTTTAGACAGGAGGTCGCTACATTTTTTGGGATGCTCAAAGTTGCATGTCCCATTTTTTTCCTAATATTCCATGCTTACAGATGCCCCAAGCATAATATTTGCACAAATTCACCATTGGTTGAGAATTGTTGGGAGGTGTGTTTTCAATTTCTGCAGGTTCTGGGACTACACTATAATCCTCAGTATCCAAGCCAGGGCCACCCCGTCCTGGATTCCATCTACTTTCCCCAGTAGAGGAAGAAGGAGGAGACTCCTCTCCAACATCTGTATTCTGGGCCACGGTCTTGTGCAATGATGGTTGTATATTTACGGTTTTAGTGGTGGTTGTGGTAGGGTCCCTAGTAGAGTCTGGGCTGGCAGTAAGGCTGGGGGCTGGGTACTTCCACATTGGGCAAATGTGACACCACCTACGACTGCTGCACCTCTCCTGCCTATGGTTTATAAGCTCCTTCTCCGCTCATATGCCGTATTCTATTCAAGATTGATGGACTGACCACATCGACTCAAGGTTGAGGGACTGATTACCTTATTCTCCTCCTGTTCTTCAAGCTTCTCCTGTGTATGGACTGATGAAGCCACTGTGTGGCGAAACGTTTCCTTAATAAAGATACCCAAGAGTTGCACATGTATCTAATTTATCAAGGAGGGAGTTGTGGGCGTTTGTGGCACTTGGGGGGGGCGGGCAGCGGTGGTTGGGTTGCTGGGTGTTGCCTTTAGAATGAGCTAGCCTGGGCTCTAATACTTTTTTTACTCCACCTCAACGGTTCGAAGAGTAAAAAAGAAAGAGGTTAGCTAGCTGTGAAGGCAGGAACACTTAGTCCCTCTTAATATGATAACCACTACCAGCTCTCTGTTGCCTGCTGGCTACCCTCATACATTCCTCAGCCACATTAGGCCTACGTTGGTACTGATGCTCACACACTTTCCTGGTTCAGTAAAGTCCGCCTTTATTGGATGCTATGGTAAAGGCGAAAAGTTGGGAATACAGGAGAGTAGCAGGGGTAACTGAGCACGCACATTCACCTCTCTTCACATAGTCAATATGGGCGAAAGTCTCAGACAGGTGATACAGTGCCTCGCTCAAGGTCATTGACTGAGGCAGACTTATCAAGAGTTACCAAACACTGCAACACTCGTACAAATAGTTACTCCAAGCTTGCAGAACTTCTTGGAACTTTCTTGGAATGAAAGACAAATTTTCAGTGTGCATGCACACCTGGGTTACCAACTGACGTAGGACTGCACACTCGTCGTTATTCCTCAGGTTGGTAAAGGGATGAGCTGTACGCATATTCAGAGGCACGAGTAGCAGTGTACTAGCAAAAGATGACACTTTAAACAGGGTCACTAGCAACTGACTAACTTCTCGTTTGTACTCTTTAAATATCCTTGAAAACAGTTCGTCAGAGCCCCGATGCTTATTTTATTTTAGTTTATCTTCTTGTTTGATAACAGTATCCCTCTTGATAGTAATATGGAAAATTTGTATGGGTTACCTGTATGTACCTCAACATTACATTCATACACGCAATCTCATTGGGAGGCGACAACCATATATTGTTTACAGTAGTTAACCCGTGTAGACATGTGAGAAAACTTAGCCACCCCTGGTCACTGCAGGTGGCTCCTTCAACCTCACAATCTTACCCACATCTATCCGAGACCAGTATGATGTGGATAGCACCCACAAGTACTGCACTACTGGGGGAGTAGGTTGCACATGTATATATCCATCAAGGAAAAAACACTTGTATATAATGCCACCATTTACCAGATATTCTCTGGTGGTCACTTGATGTGGCTGGATCACCCACAACCTATCCAATTACAGCATACCTAACTGGCCAGTATCAGTCTGCTATAACTAGAAGGGTTACTTAACTGTGGGTGATTGATGCTCCTTATTTCCTCCATTCACCATCTCATTTCGAGGTCCTGCTACACCGACACGGTTCTTATTCCAGCAGGACGAGGTATCCGTTGGTTTGTCCCTGTTTAGAAGTCGTGACTCCATAAAAACTTCACTATCCTCGGGACAGGAACCACGAGATTAACAGATGCTCATTCCGAGAACGGCGACTCATTTCACTTCACGCATTCTCTTAACTTAGTGTTATTATCACTGATTACTTCACAGCCCACTATACGGTTTAACGTCTCATAACTATTGTGTAAATTAGAGGTCACTCCATTAAGTTCTGATTAAATCACGGGTAATTTCCCCTGAACACACTCCATGGCGTCGCTCCAGTTCCCACCGGTGCCTACCATTATTCACTAATTTTACCACTTTATTACGGCGGTCCCGTAAATCCCGTTCCCTCACTCTTCACCAGGAACAGTTACGACACTTCCTATTATGAAGTGAGGCCTATATTAATCCTTAGGCTGCTGCGCCTCCGCGCAGGCGCAAAGATTCTCTTCTTTAAAATACACTTTAGAGCAACAGTAATACATTAATCATGCATATTTACATTATAAAAAATATACAGTATAATTCTGGAAAATTATTTTCCACAAGTAATACGTATTACCTAACTTGTTTTTTTCAGGTACTGAATAATTACTCATTGTCTTCTTGTAAAATGACAAACAAGAAATATTCATTGAAAACAGAACACATTTCCTGCTCATTATCAATAAACTGCTAAGGCTTCGTTCTCAGTGTTCTTATTTTTCATCTGATCTATGTCCTAAATACTTGAAAGAACCCTTAAGGATGTCTTTGATTCTCTATTTGTTTTAATTTCATAGTGGCTTTTAGTCTTTGTAATTCCCTTCTTTACCTCTCTCTTAACATTAATGTTTTGGTTAATAAGGTTATCTCCTCTTTCCTTTTGATACATCTGTGAGTTCCTGTTTTCTCACTTAACTCTTGTTTAAGCTTCCTCTTCATCTACTTGGGATCATTTTGGTTTGACCTAAATTATCTGGGGAATAAATATACTCTGATCACATTTTATTATTAAGAAAATAGTCATAGTCGCAGACTCCTATGCTATTAAACTTATGATCTTCATCAATAGAATCACTAGACACAGATGAGGGAATAAACAGCGATATAAGAAAGCTGTCAAATTAATTCTGATGATGGCACTAGAGCGCTAGAGGAAGATCATGATAGATTGATCCAATGGTGAAGAGAATAAGTATTTGCCTTATATACTGAATAAGATTTGGAGTTCTAGTTAGCAGCAATATAAATCCAAGACAACAGTAAGTAAGTGTTATCAATAAAGCTAAAGAATTATTGACTTCATACCTTGAATTATAAATACCAGGAGACCTCAGTTTGTACTTTACCTCTGAATATTATAGGTAGAACCTCTCCAGAATATATTGGATAGTTCAGGTCATGCTACAGCAGAATGGACATAAATACGCTGGAAAACACAAAGAGAAGGATGCAATCTCTAGAAGGCATAGAAATTAGCAGGAATATGAATGAAATGTATAAATGGAAGATACGAATAAATGAAGGGCTATAAATAACGTGCTAAATATATTTAACTAAAATAGGGTTCACAGCAATGGGTTCATGGTGGGAATTTTTTTTAGAAAGAATATTGGGAAGCAATGATTTGGTAATAGAGTTGTGGATGAACAGAACAAACTCACAAGTAGAGTCAATGAAGCGGAAAAGTTTGAGCAGCTTTAAAAACAGGTTAGACAAGTACATGAGTAAGTAAGTGTAGGTGGCTGTGATTTAGACGTGTTTAACATAGGTCATATTATAGTGCTGTGGCAATGTTACTTCTTTATTTGTGGTCACTCTAAACACAAGCACATGAACATTATTTGTGGTCACTCTAAACACAAGCACATGCACATGTCTACACATCGTCCTGTCATCTACTAATATATAGATGAAATATTACACTCTAGTTGTATACTGTGTACTTGATTATCATTTTTATTCATTTTTTTAACAATCTCCTTCTAATAAGAACATAAGAAAGAAGGAACACTGCAACAGGCCTACTGACTCATGCGAAGCAGGTCCATCCCACCACCCGGCCTAGAACAATGACCATCTACTCAGGTCACTTCCACTTAATGAAGGAGCACAGCACCAGACCTGGTAGCACAAGCTAGTAAGGTCCAACTCACGCCCACCCAAACCCACTCATATATTTATCCAACCTATTTTTAAAACTACACAAGGTCTTAGCTTCTATGACGGTACTCGGGAGTTTGTTCAACTCATCCACAACTCTATTGCCAAACCAGTGCTTTCCTATGTCCTTCCTCAATCTGAACTTTTCCAACTTGAAACCATTGCTGCGAGTTTTGTCTTGGCTGGATATTTTCAGCACGCTATTTACATCCCCTTTATTTATTCCTGTTTTCCATTTATACACCTCGATCATATCCCCCTAATTCTACGTGTTTCGAGAGAGTGCAGATTCAAGTCCCTCAGTCTGTCCCCATAGGGAAGATTTATGATACATGGGATCATCTTTGTCATCCTCCTTTGTACGTTTTCCAGAGCATTTACATCCAGTCTGTAATATGGTGACCAGAACTGAGCAGCATAGTCTAAATGAGGCCTAACCAAGGATATATAGAGTTGAAGAACAACCTGAGGACTTCTATTATTTATACTTCTTGATATGAAACCAAGAATTCTGTTAGCTTTGTTGTGAACACTTATGCACTGTTGTCTTGGTTTCAGATTACTGCTAACCAGAACTCCTAAATCCTTTTCGCAATCAGTAGTATTAAGATCTACACTATTCAGCTTATAAGTGGTATGGTTATTGTCCTGTCCAACATTTAGGACTTTGCATTTGTCTATATTAAACTGCCACTTCTCTGGCCACTGCATCAGTCAATTCAAATCATCCTGGAGTGCACAAATGTCCTCAATAGAATGAAATGGACGGCCTATTTTGGTGTCATCAGCAAATTTGCTTATGCAGCTATTTATTCGCTCATCTATATCGTTTATTTAAATTGTGAACAACAAGGGGCCCAACACTGACCCCTGAGGAACACCGCTTGTGATGTGCCCCCATTCTGATTTCCCCCCATTTATGCAAACTCTCTGCTGCCTATTTGTCAACCATGCCTCTACCCAGGAAAAAATTCTCCTCCTATTCCGTGTGCCTTAAGTTTACTCAAAAGTCTTTGATGTGGAATTCTATCAAAAGCCTTACTAAAGTCCATATACACAATATCATATTCATTACCATGATCTACCTTCTCAAACACCTTAGTGAAAAAACTTAGTAAATTCGTAAGACAGGAACGCCCTTTTGTAAAACCGTGTTGAGAATCATTTATCAACTTGTGCCTGTCAAGATGGCTATGAATTGCCTGAGCAATTAGTGATTCCATAAATGTTCCCACTATGGAGGTAAGGTTTATTGGTCTATAGTTCGAAGCTAAGGACCTGTCACCTGCTTTGTAAATAGGTATTACATTTTCCATTTTCCACTTATCAGGCACTATGCCAGTTTGTAGTGATATGTTAAAAAGATTAGCCAAAGGTTTGCAAAGTTCCTCATTACTTTCCTTTAAGACCCTTGCAAACAGTTCATCAGGACCTAGGGATTTGTTAGGTTTTAGTTTCTCTATTTGTCTGAGGACCATGTCACTAGTTACTGCAATCGTGCATAGTTTATTTTCGTCCAGTTCTACATAATTTATTATTTCTGGAATTTTGCAAGTATCTTCCTGAGTAAAATCTGAGAGGAAGTAAGAATTGAAAATTTCTCACATATCCCTATCACTGTCAGTGATCTGACCTGAACTACTCTTAAGTGGACCAATCTTGTCTCTAATCTTACTTCTCTATACCTGAAAGAACTCTTTTTTGGGTTAGCCCTCGAATCCTTTGCAACCCTAACCTCATAATCCTTTTTTGCTTTTCTTATTCTTTTTTTTTTATTTCCCTTTTTAATTGAATATATTGATTTCTTAACTGCCCATCCCTTCTTTTGATGCGCCTATATGCGCCTCTTTTTTGACAAATGAGATGTTTTATTCTATTGTTCATCCATTTGGGATCATTTTTTGTTAGATAAAATTTCCATACTCGGAACAAAATTTGTCTGAGCAGCTAGAACTATGCTCTGAACAACGTCATATTGGCAACCAACACCAGCTACCTGACCCATAGTCAGGATATCTCTATTTAGCCCACCCAGGTAATTTTTCAGTCATATGAAATCAGCCAAGTGGAAGTCTGGGACAGACACTTGATTGCAGTTTAATGGGTAATTCCATAATATGTTGAAAGTAAGTGATTTGTGATCACTTTCCCCACGCTCATCATTAACCTCAAGATTATTAATTAGTGAATCTTTGTTGGCAAGAACCAAGTCAAGCAGATTGTTTCCTCTAGTTGGTTCTGTCACAAACTGTTTGAAAAAGCAATCCTGAACTGTATCAAGAAAGTCACTAGACTCAAGATTCCTGTCAAATTGTTCCAATCAATTTCTCTAAAGTTAAAATCCCCCATTAATACAGGTTCATATCTAGACACCTTACGAAATTCGTCCCATAGCAGCTTATTGCACTCCCTATAGAGATTTGGGGCCTATATATCGCACCCAAAAATTAATTTGTCACGACTCTTGAGAAACTGTAGCCAAAGAGATTCTGTGACCGATGTTTCTAATCTTATGTCATGTCTAACAGAACAATTTAAATGATCTCTGGCATACATCGCCACTCTACCACCCTTCCTGTTGACCCTATCAGTGTGGAATAGTTTATAACCCTTTATGCTGCATTCAGATGTCATTTCTCTATCCTCCAAGTTGAACCAGGTTTCAGTTATAGCAATAATATCTATATTACCTACACTTGCGAGTAATCTTAGCTCATCTATCTTATTTCTTAGACTCCTACTATTTGTTTAGTAAATCTTAAGGGAGCTAGTCACTCGTTGCCCTCTACTATCTCCCTTTGTTTGTTGATCAGTTGCTTTTCCTTTATTAGGAACTTTATTTTGAATATTGTCTTTTAAACATATCCCTGATGTATCCTGGTAATATCTGCTGTTTCCAACCATAATACTGCAGCCTGATTGTTTCCCACAAATATCCATACCTCTCTAATCTATCAGTTTAAAGTCCTAGACAAGTCATCAGTTACCCTCTCAATCGAATTGCTAATGCAACCACTCCATTCCCAGAGAGATGAACCTCATCCCTTGCTTACATATGTTTGCTATAAAATTTGTCCCATTTATCAATGAATCGGATTGCAAGTTCCTTCAGTACCTGCAGAGCCAGCAATTAATACCAATTGCCCTAGACATCCATTAATTGCCCACTCCCCTTCTAGGCAAAATGCTACATATGATAGGGATCCCTCCCTTAGACCTGGCTACTTCTATGGCTGACCTGTACTTATCCAGTAGCTCTTGTCTCCTGCCCTTCCCAATGTCATTTCCACCAGCACTAAGACAGATAGCTAGCTTGTTCCCATTACCTGACATAATATTATCCAACCTGCTGACTATATCACCAACACAAGCTCCTGGGAGGCACACCCTCTGTCTGACTTTTCTACCTTTGTTCCCAAAATGCACGGTCCATATATCTTACCTGAGAGTCTCCCAGAATCAGAATATTCTTATCTTGATTAGCAGGGGAGTCAGAGGTACATTTAACCTCACTAACCACTGAAGTACCCTCTTCTTGGAGAACAGAGAATCAATTTCCTACCTTCACATCTTCTTTATTAACCCTCCTTATCATCGATCTTCCTGAACTGTGAACCACTTGCCACTTAAAGCGGCTGCCACTCTCACTGGTGGTAAGCATTTCCTCCTTACCAGCACCAACTATCTCACACTCACTTCCAAACACATCTAGGTGAAGCTTCAGCCTCCTATTTTCCTCCTGAAGAAGTAGAACCTCCTTCTTCAACACTTTAACCTGAGATTCTAAAACACTACAACAAGCCATGGTGCTTGGTAACACCCCACGCTAATACCCAGACAGCTCAGGACAGGTATGACCACACGTGACCACTAACCTCAGCCTCCTTTATCACTTATCTGTGGCACTGACACCCTAAACTTATCTACTACACTCTCTCTCTCTTACGGTTATTCCAGCTTTATCATTCACAGGTGCATAAAACACTTAATATAATCAAATTTTCGCATCACAAACCGTTGTTTAATTCACATTACATTTAAATTTATATTTATATTCCTATTTTTCCTTCCATAACTGATCCTTCGACTTAACTGCTAATCCTTCCTTACTTCTAATTCTTTGAAGTTGCCTGAGGAGTGGAAGACAGAAACTGTAATTCCAATTTTTAAGGAAGGAGACAGAAAGGCAGCATTAAACTACAGACCAGTGCCACTGACTTGTATAATATGTAAAGTCATTTCTAGGATCATTGCTGTTTCTGGTGTACGTGAACGACATGATGCAAGGAATAGACAGAGAAGTGTCTGTGTTTGCAGACGTCAAATTTATGATGAGAATTCATTCGGAAGAGGACCAGGCAGGACTAGTAAGGGATCTGTACAGGTTACAAGCCCAGTCCAGCAACTGGCACCTGGAGTTTAACCCAGGTAATTGGAAAGTGATGAGAATCGGGGGCGGGCAAAGAACCTCACAGACAGAATAGGAAGTTCCATCTCTGGAACCTCCTATTCCTGTGGAATAGAGCAACTAGGGGTCAGAGTTGGAAGATGAACACTCAATTGAGTCACAGGAATGTTATGAAGTATTTTTTTCAGTCACAGAGTTGTCAGGAAGTGGAATAGTCTGAGAAGTGATGTAGTGGAGGCAGGATCCATACACAGCTTTAAGAAGAGGTATGATAAAGGTCATGGAGCGAGAAAAGTGAACTAGTAGCGGCCAGTGAAGAGATGGGGCCAGGAACTGTGACTCAACCCCTACAGCCACAACTAAACGAGTAAACACACACATAAAACACACACACACACACACATGCATACAC
>NW_027201328.1:0-11609 GCF_038502225.1 Cherax quadricarinatus
TGAAGTGTAGCAGTTGGTGAAGTGTAGCACCTGGTGAAGTGTAGCACCTGGTGAAGTGTAGCAGTTTGTGAAGTGTAGCAGTAGGTAAAGTGTAGCAGTTGGTGAAGTGTAGCAGTTGGTGGAGTGTAGCACCTGGTGAAGTGTAGCAGTTGGTGAAGTGCAGCAGTTGTGAAGTGTTGGTGAAGTGTAGCACCTGGTGAAATGTAGTGGTGAAGTGTAGCAGTAGGTAAAGTGTAGCAGTTGGTGAAGTGTAGCAGTTGGTGGAGTGTAGCACCTGGTGAAGTGTAGCAGTTGGTGAAGTGCAGCAGTTGTGAAGTGTAGCAGTTGGTGAAGTGTAGCATCTGGTGAAGTGTAGCAGTTGATGAAGTGCAGCAGTTGGTGAAGTGTAGCAGTTGGTGAGGTGTAGCAGTGTGGTGAAGTGGAGCAGTTGGTGAAGTGTAGCAGTTGGTGAAGTGTAGCAGTTGGTGAAGTGTAGCACATGGTGAAGTGTAGAAGTTGGTGAAGTGAAGCAGATGGTGAAGTGTAGCACCTGGTGAAGTGTAGCACCTGGTGACGTGTAGCAGTTGGTGAAGTGTAGCAGTTGGTGAAGCAGTAGCACCTGGTGAAATGTAGCACCTGGTGAAGTGTAGCAGTTGGTGAAGTGTAGCACCTGGTGAAGTGTAGCACCTGGAGAAGTGTAGCAGTTGGTGAAGTGTAGAACATAGTGAAGTGTAGCACCTGGTGAAGTGTAGCACCTGGTGAAGTGCAGCACCTGGTCAAGTGTAGCAGTTGGTGAAGTGTAGTAGTTGGTGAAGTGTAGCAATTGGTGAAGTGTAGCAGTTGGTGAAGTGTAGCACCTGGTGAAGTGTAGCAGTTGGTGAAGTGCAGCAATTTGTGAAGTGTAGCACCTGGTGAAGTGTAGCAGTTGATGAAGTGCAGCAGTTGGTGAAGTGTAGCAGTTGGTGAAGTGTAGCAGTTGGTGAAGTGTAGCAGTTGGTGAAGTGTAGCAGTTGGTGAAGTGTAGCAGTTGGTGAAGTGTAGCAGTTGGTGAAGTGTAGCAGTTGGTGAAGTGTAGCAGTTGGTGAAGTGTAGCAGTTGGTGAAGTGTAGCAGTTGGTGAAGTGTAGCAGTTGGTGAAGTGTAGCACCTGGTGAAGTGTAGCAATTGAAGTGCAATAGTTGGTGAAGTGTAGCACCTGGTGAAGTGCAGCAATTGGTGAAGTGTAGGTTGGTGAAGTGTAGCAGTTGGTGAAGTGTAGCACCTGGTGAAGTGTAGCAGTTGGTGTAGTGTAGCATTTGGTGAAGTGTAGCAGTTGGTGAAGTGCAGAAGCTCGTGAAGTGTAGAAGCTGGTGAAGTGTAGCACCTGGTGAAGTGTAGCACCTGGTGAAGTGTAGCACCTGAAGTGTAGCAGTTGGTGAAGTGTAGCACTGGTGAAATGTTGCAATTGGTGAAGTGAAGCAGTTGGTGAAGTGTAGCAGTTGGTGAAGTGTAGCAGTTGTGAAGTGAAGCAGTTGGTGAAGTGTAGCACCTGGTGAAGTGTAGCACCTGGTGACGTGTAGCAGTTGGTGAAGTGTAGCAGTTGGTGAAGTGTAGCAGTTGGTGAAGTGTAGCAGTTGGTGAAGTGTAGCAGTTGGTGAAGTGTAGCAGTTGGTGAAGTGTAGCAGTTGGTGAAGTGTAGCAGTTGGTGAAGTGTAGCAGTTGGTGAAGTGTAGCAGTTGGTGAAGTGTAGCAGTTGGTGAAGTGTGGTGCAGTTGGTGAAGTGTAGCAGTTGGTGAAGTGTAGCAGTTGGTGAAGTGCAGTTGGTGAAGTTGGTGAAGTGTAGCACCTGGTGAAGTGTAGCAGTTGGTGAAGTGTAGCAGTTGGTGAAGTGTAGCAGTTGGTGAAGTGTAGCCTGTAGCAGTGGGTGAAGTGCCGCAATTGGTGAAGTGTAGCAGTTGGTGAAGTGTAGCAGTTGGTGAAGTGTAGCAGTTGGTGAAGTGTAGCAGTTGGTGAAGTGTAGCAGTTGGTGAAGTGTAGCAGTTGGTGAAGTGTAGCACCTGGTGAAGTGTAGCACCTGGTGAAGTGTAGCAGTTGGTGAAGTGTAGCACCTGGTGAAGTGTAGCACCTGGTGAAGTGTAGCAGTTGGTGAAGTGTAGCAGTTGGTGAAGTGTAGCACCTGGTGAAGTGTAGCAGTTGGTGAAGTGTAGCAGTTGGTGAAGTGTAGCAGTTGGTGAAGTGTAGCAGTTGGTGAAGTGTAGCAGTGTAACAGTGGGTGAAGTGTAGCAGTGGGTGAAGTGTAGCAGTGGGTGAAGTGTAGCAGTTGGTGAAGTGTAGCAGTTGGTGAAGTGTAGCAGTTGGTGAAGTGTAGCACCTGGTGAAGTGTAGCAGTTGGTGAAGTGTAGCAGTTGGTGAAGTGTAGCAGTTGGTGAAGTGTAGCAGTTGGTGAAGTGTAGCAGTTGGTGAAGTGTAGCAGTTGGTGAAGTGCAGCAGTTGGTGAAGTGTAGCAGTTGGTTAAGTGTAGCAGTTGGTGATTTGTAGCAGTTGGTGAAGTGTAGCATTTGGTGAAGTGTAGCAGTTGGTGTGAAGTGTAGCAGATGGTGAAGTGTAGCACCTGGTGAAGTGTAGCAGTTGGTGAAGTGTAGCACCTGGTGAAGTGTAGCACCTGGTGAAGTGTAGCACCTGGTGAAGTGTAGCAGTTGTTCAAGTGTAGCAGTTGGTGAAGCGTAGCAGTTGTTGAAGTGTAGCAGTTGGTGAAGTGTAGGAATTGGTGAAGTGTAGCAGTTGGTGAAGTGTAGCAGTTGGTGAAGTGTAGCAGTTGGTGAAGTGTAGCAGTTGGTGAAGTGTAGCAGTTGGTGAAGTGTAGCACCTGGTGAAGTGTAGCAGTTGGTGAAGTGTAGCAGTTGGTGAAGTGTAGCAGTTGGTGAAGTGTAGCAGTTGGTGTAGTGTAGCACCTGGTAAAGTGTAGCAGTTAGTGAAGTGTAGCAGCTGGTGAAGTGTAGAAGTTGGTGAAGTGTAGCAGTTGACGAAGTGTAGCAGCTGGTGAAGTGTAGCAGTTGGTTAAGTGTTGTAGTTGTTGAAGTGTAGCAGCTGGTGAAGTGTAGCAGTTGGTGAGTTTAGCAGCTGGTAAAGTGTAGCAGTTAGTGAAGTGCAGCAGCTGGTGAAGTCTAGAAGTTGGTGAAGTATAGCAGTGGCAGTGGTGAAGTGTAGCAGTGGTGGTGATGTGTAGCAGTGGCAGTGGTGGTGAAGTGTAGCAGTGGCAGTGGTGGAGTGTAGCACCTGGTGAAGTGTTGGTGAAGTGTAGCAGTTGGTGAAGTGTAGCAGTTGGTGAAGTGTAGCTCCTGGTGAAGTGTAGCACCTGGTGAAGTGTAGCAGTTGGTGAAGTGTAGCAGTAGGTAAAGTGTAGCAGTTGGTGAAGTGTAGCACCTGGTGAAGTATAGCAGTTGGTGAAGTGTAGCAGTTGGTGAAGTGTAGCACCTGGTGAAGTGTAGCAGTTGGTGAAGTGCAGCAGTTGGTGAAGTGTAGCACCTGGTGAAGTGTAGCAGTTGGTGAAGTGCAGCAGTTGGTGAAGTGTAGCAGTTGGTGAAGTGCAGCAGTCGGTGAACTGTAGCACCTGGTTAAGAGTAGCAGTTGGTGAAGTGTAGCACCTGGTGAAGTGTAGCACCTGGTGAAGTGTAATAGTTGGCGAAGTGCAGCAGTTGGTGAAGTGTAGCAGTTGGTGAAGTGTAGCAGTTGGTGAAGTGTAGCAGTTGGTAGCAGTTGGTGAAGTGTAGCAGTTGGTGAAGTGTAGCAGTTGGTGAAGTGTAGCAGTTGGTGAAGTGTAGCAGTTGGTGAAGTGTAGCACCTGGTGAAGTGTAGCACCTGGTGAAGTGTAATAGTTGGCGAAGTGCAGCAGTTGGTGAAGTGTAGCAGTTGGTGAAGTGTAGCAGTTGGTGAAGTGTAGCAGTTGGTGAAGTGTAGCAGCTCGTGAAGTGCAGAAGCTGGTGAAGTGTTGGTGAAGTGTAACAGTGGGTGAAGTGTAGCAGTGGGTGAAGTGTAGCAGTGGGTGAAGTGTAAGTGGTGAAGTGTAAGTGTAGCAGTTGGTGAAGTGTAGCAGTTGGTGAAGTGTAGCACCTGCTGAAGTGCTGGTGAAGCAGCAGTTGTGAAGTGAGCAGTTGGTGAAGTGTAGCACCTGGTGAAGTGTAGCTGGTGAAGTAGCAGTTGGTGAAGCGTAGCAGTTGTTGAAGTGTAGCAGTTGGTGAAGTGTAGCAGTTGGTGAAGTGTAGCAGTTGGTGAAGTGTAGCAGTTGGTGAAGTGTAGCAGTTGGTGAAGTGTAGCACCTGGTGAAGTGTAGCAGTTGGTGAAGTGTAGCAGTTGGTGAAGTGTAGCAGTTGGTGAAGTGTAGCAGTTGGTGAAGTGTAGCAGTTGGTGAAGTGTAGCAGTTGGTGAAGTGTAGCACCTGGTGAAGTGTAGCACCTGGTGAAGTGTAGCAGTTGGTGAAGTGTAGCACATGGTGAAGTGTAGCAGTACGTGAAGGTGAAGTGTAGCAGTTGGTGATTTGTAGCAGTTGGTGAAGTGTAGCACCTGGTGAAGTGTAGCACCTGGTGAAGTGTAGCACCTGGTTAAGTGTAGCAGTTGGTGAAGTGTAGCAGTAGGTAAAGTGTAGCATTCGGTGAAGTGTAGCACCTGGTGAAGTATAGCAGTTGGTCAAGTGCAGCAGTTGGTGAAGTGTAGCACCTGGTGAAGTGTAGCACCTGGTGAAGTGTAGCACCTGGTGAATTGTAGCAGTTGGTGAAGTGCAGCAGTTGTAGTGTAGCAGTTGGTGAAGTGCAGCAGTTGAAGTGCAGCAGTTGGTGAAGTGTAGCACCTGGTGAAGTGTAGCACCTGGTGAAGAGTAGCAGTTGGTGAAGTGTAGCAGAGGGTGAAGTGTAGCAGTTGGTGAAGTGTAGCAGTTGGTGAAGTGTAGCAGTTGGTGAAGTGTAGCACCTGGTGAAGTGTAGCAGTTGGTGAAGTGTAGCAGTTGGTGAAGTGTAGCAGTTGGTGAAGTGTAGCAGTTGGTGAAGTGTAGCAGTTGGTGAAGTGTAGCAGTTGGTGAAGTGTAGCAGTTGGTGAAGTGTAGCAGTTGGTGAAGTGTAGCAGTTGGTGAAGTGTAGCAGTTGGTGAAGTGTAGCAGTTGGTGAAGTGTAGCAGTGGGTGAAGTGTAGCAGTTGGTGAAGTGTAGCACCTGGTGAAGTGTAGCAGTTGGTGAAGTGTAGCAGTTGGTGAAGTGTAGCACATGGTGAAGTGTAGCACCTGGTGAAGCGTAGCAGTTGGT
Source organism: Cherax quadricarinatus (assembly GCF_038502225.1). Classification (NCBI taxonomy): domain Eukaryota; kingdom Metazoa; phylum Arthropoda; class Malacostraca; order Decapoda; family Parastacidae; genus Cherax; species Cherax quadricarinatus. The sequence goes on from NW_027201328.1 coordinate 5,248, forward strand.
GAAGTGTAGCAGTTGAAGTGTAGCACCTGGTGAAGTGTAACAGTGGGTGAAGTGTAGCAGTTGGTGAAGTGTAGCACCTGGTGAAGTGTAGCACCTGGTGAAGTGTAGCAGTTGGTGAAGTGTAGCAGTTGGTGAAGTGTAGCAGTTGGTGAAGTGTAGCACCTGGTGAAGTGTAGCTGTTGATGAAGTGCAGCAGTTGGTGAAGTGTAGCACCTGGTGAAGTGTAGCAGTTGAAGTGCAGTAGTTGGTGAAGTGTAGCAGTTGGTGTAGTGTAGCACCTGGTGAAGTGTAGAAGTTGGTGAAGTGCAGCAATTGGTGAAGTGTAGCACCTGGTGAAGTGTAGCAGTTGATGAAGTGCAGCAGTTGGTGAAGTGTAGCAGTTGGTGAAGTGTAGCAGTTGGTGAAGTGTAGCAGCTTGTGAAGTGTAGCAGTTGGTAAAGTGAAGCAGTTGGTGAAGTGTAGCAGTTGGTGAAGTGTAGCAGTTGGTGAAGTGTAGCACCTGGTGAAGTGTAGCAGTTGGTGAAGTGCAGCAGTTGGTGAAGTGTAGCATCTGGTGAAGTGTAGCACCTGGTGAAGTGTAGCAGTTGGTGAAGTGCAGCAGTTGGTGAAGTGTAGCAGTTGGTGAAGAATAGCAGTTGGTGAAGTGTAGCACCTGGTTAAGAGTAGCAATTGGTGAAGTGCAGCAGTTGAAGTGTAGCAGTTGGTGAAGTGCAGCAGTTGGTGAAGTGCAGCAATTGGTGAAGTGTAGCAGTTGGTGAAGTGCAGCAGTTGGTGAAGTGCAGCAATTGGTGAAGTGTAGCACCTGGTGAAGTGTAGCACCTGTTGAAGAGTAGCAGTTGGTGAAGTGGAGCAGATGGTGAAGTGTAGCAGTTGGTGAAGTGTAGCAGTTGTTGAAGTGTTGCAGCTGGTGAAGTGTAGCAGTTGGTGAAGTGTAGCAGTTGGGGAAGTGTAGTAGTTGGTGAAGTGTAGCACCTGGTGAAGTGTAGCAGTTGGTGAAGTGTAGCAGTTGGTGAAGTGTAGCAGTTGGTGAAGTGTAGCAGTTGGTGAAGTGTAGCAGCTGGTGAAGTGCAGAACCTGGAGAAGTGTAGCACCTGGTGAAGTGTAGCACCTGGTGAATCGTAGCAGTTGGTGAAGTGCAGCAGTTGGTGAAGTGTAGCACCTGGTGAAGTGTAGCAGCTGGTGAAGTGTAGCAGTTGATGTGTAGCACGTGCTACAGTGTAGCAGTTGGTGAAGTGTAACACCTGGTGAAGTGTAGCACCTGTTGAAGTGTAGCAATTGGTGAAGTATAGCACGTGGTGAAGTGTAGCAGTTGGTGAAGTGTAGCAGTTGGTGAAGTGTAGCAGTTGGTGAAGTGTAGCAGTTGGTGAAGTGTAGCAGTTGGTGATTTGTTGCAGTTGGTGAAGTGTAGCACCTGGTGAAGTGTAGCACCTGGTGAAGTGTAGCACCTGGTGAAGTGTAGCAGAGGGTGAAGTGTAGCACCTGGTGAAGTGTAGCAGTTGGTGAAGTGTAGAACATGGTGAAGTGTAGCACCTGGTGAAGTGTAGCACCTGGTGAAGTGTAGCACATGGTGAAGTGTAGCAGTTGGTGAAGTTTAGCTGCTGGTGAAGTGTAGCAGTTGGTGAAGTGCAGCAGCTCGTGAAGTGTAGAAGCTGGTGAAGTGTAGCACCTGGTGAAGTGTAGCACCTGGTGAAGTGTAGCACCTGGTGAAGTGTAGCACCTGGTGAATTGTAGCAGTTGGTGAAGTGCAGCAGTTGAAGTGCAGCAGTTGGTGAAGTGTAGCACCTGGTGAAGTGTAGCACCTGGTGAAGAGTAGCAGTTGGTGAAGTGTAGCAGAGGGTGAAGTGTAGCAGTTGGTGAAGTGTAGCAGTTGGTGAAGTGTAGCACCTGGTGAAGTGTAGCACCTGGTGAAGAGTAGCAGTTGGTGAAGTGTAGCAGAGGGTGAAGTGTAGCAGTTGGTGAAGTGTAGCAGTTGGTGAAGTGTAGCAGCTGCTGAAGTGTAGGAGTTGGTGAAGTGTAGCAGTTGGTGAAGTGTAGCAGTTGGTGTAGTGTAGCAGTTGGTGAAGTGTAGCAGTTGGTGAAGTGTAGCAGTTGGTGAAGTGTAGCACCTGGTGAAGTGTAGCAGTTGGTGAAGTGTAGCAGTTGGTGAAGTGTAGCAGTTGGTGAAGTGTAGCACCTGGTGAAGTGTAGCAGTTGGTGAAGTGTAGCAGTTGGTGAAGTGTAGCAGTTGGTGAAGTGTAGCAGTTGGTGAAGTGTAGCACCTGGTGAAGTGTAGCACCTGGTGAAGTGTAGCACCTGGTGAAGTGTAGCAGTTGGTGAAGTGTAGCAGTTGGTGAAGTGTAGCAGTTGGTGAAGTGTAGCACATGGTGAAGTGTAGCACCTGGTGAAGCGTAGCAGTTGGTGAAGTGTAGCAGTTGGTGAAGTGTAGCACCTGGTGAAGTGTAGCAGTTGGTGAAGTGCAGCAGTTGGAGAAGTGTAGCACCTGGTGAAGTGTAGCACTTGATGAAGTGCAGCAGTTGGTGAAGTGTAGCAGTTGGTGAAGTGAAGCAGTTGGTGAAGTGTAGCACCTGGTGAAGTGTAGCAGTTGGTGAAGTGTAGCAGTTGGTGAAGTGTAGCAGTTGGTGAAGTGTAGCAGTTGGTGAAGTGAAGAAGTTGGTGAAGTGTAGCACCTGGTGAAGAGTAGCACCTGGTGAAGTGCACTTGGTGAAGTGTAGCAGTTGGTGAAGTGTAGCACCTGGTGAAGTGTAGCAGTTGGTGAAGTGCAGAAGTTGAAGTGAAGTGTGAAGTAGCAGTTGGTGAAGTGTAGCAGTTGGTGAAGTGTAGCACCTGGTGAAGTGTAGGTGAAGTTTAGCAGTTGGTGAAGTGTAGCAGTTGGTGAAGTGTAGCACCTGGTGAAGTGTAGCACCTGGTGAAGTGTAGCACCTGGTGAAGTGTAGCAGTTGGTGAAGTGTAGCAGTTGGTGAAGTGCAGCAGTTGGTGAAGTGTAGCACCTGGTGAAGTGTAGCAGTTGGTGAAGTGCAGCAGTTGGTGAAGTGTAGCAGTTGGTGAAGTGTAGCACCTGGTGAAGTGTAGCAGTTGGTGAAGTGCAGCAGTTGGTGAAGTGTAGCAGTTGGTGAAGTGTAGCAGTTATTGAAGTTTTGCATCTGGTGAAGTGTAGCAGTGTGAAGCAGTTGGTGAAGTTGGTGAAGTGTAGCAGTTGGTGAAGTGAAGTGTAGCTGGTGAAGTGTAGTTGGTGAAGTGTAGCAGTTGGTGAAGTGTAGCAGTTGGTGTAGTGTAGCACCTGGTGAAGTGTAGAAGTTGGTGAAGTAGCAGTGGGTGAAGTGTAGCAGTTGGTGAAGTGTAGCAATTGGTGAAGTGTAGCACATGGTGAAGTGTAGCACCTGGTGAAGTGTAGCACCTGGTGAAGTGTAGCACCTGGTTAATTGTAGCAGTTGGTGAAGTGCAGTAGTTGGTGAAGTGTAACACCTGGTGAAGTGTAGCACCTGGTGAAGCGTAGCAGTTGGTGAAGTGTAGCACCTGGTGAAGTGTAGCAGTTGGTGAAGTGTAACACCTGGTGACGTGTAGCAGTTGGTGTGTAGCAGTTGGTGAAGTGTAGCACCTGGTGTAGTGTAGCACCTGGTGAAGTGTAGAAGTTAGCACCTGGTGAAGTGAAGCAGTTGGTGAAGTGTAGCAGTTGGTGAAGTGTAGCAGTTGTGAAGTGAAGTGTGAAGCAGTTGGTGAAGTGTAGCAGTTGGTGAAGTGTAGCAGTTGGTGAAGTGCAGCAGTTGGTGAAGTGTAGCACCTGGTGAAGTGTAGCAGCTGGTGAAGTATAGCAGTTGAAGTGTAGCACGTGGTGAAGTGTAGCAGTTGGTGAAGTGTAACACCTGGTGAAGTGTCGCACCTGTTGAAGCGTAGCAGTTGGTGAAGTGTAGCACTTGGTGAAGTGCAGCAGTTGGTGAAGTGTAGCAGTTGGTGAAGTGTAGCAGTTGGTGAAGTGTAGCAGTTGGTGAAGTGTAGCAGGTGGTGAAGTGTAGCAGTTGGTGAAGTGTAGCAGTTGGTGAAGTGTAGCAGTTGGTGAAGTGTAGCAGTTGGTGATTTGTAGCAGTTGGTGAAGTGTAGCACCTGGTGAAGTGTAGCAGTTGGTGAAGTGTAGCAGTTGGTGAAGTGTAGCACCTGGTGAAGTGTAGCAGTTGGTGAAGTGTAGCAGTTGGTGAAGTGTAGCAGTTGGTGAAGTGTAGCAGTTGGTGAAGTGTAGCAGTTGGTGAAGTGTAGCAGTTGGTGAAGTGTAGCACCTGGTGAAGTGTAGCAGTGGGTGAAGTGTAGCAGTTGGTGAAGTGTGGTGAAGTGTAGCAGTTGGTGAAGTGTAGCACCTGGTGAAGTGTAGCAGTTGGTGAAGTGCAGCAGTTGAAGTGTAGCAGTTGGTGAAGTGTAGCAGTTGGTGAAGTGTAACACCTGGTGAAGTGTAGCACCTGTTGAAGTGTAGCAGTTGGTGAAGTGTAGCAGATTGTGAAGTGTAGCAGTTGGTGAAGTGTATCAGTTGGTGAAGTGTAGCAGCTGGTGAAGTGTAGCAGTTGGTGAAGTGTAGCAGTTGGTGAAGTGTAGCAGTTGGTGTAGTGTATCAGTTGGGGAAGTGTAGCAGTTGTTGAAGTGTAGCAGTTGGTGAAGTGTAGCAGTTGGTGAAGTGTAGCAGTTGGTGAAGTGTTGGTGAAGTGTAGCAGTTGGTGAAGTGTAGCAGTTGGTGAAGTGTAGCACCTGGTGAAGTGTAGCACCTGGTGAAGTGTAGCAGTTGGTGAAGTGTAGCAGTTGGTGAAGTGTAGCAGTTGGTGAAGTGTAGCAGTTGGTGAAGTGTAGCAGTTGGTGAAGTGTAGCAGTTGGTGAAGTGTAGCAGTTGGTGAAGTGTAGCACCTGGTGAAGTGTAGCACCTGGTGAAGTGTAGCAGTTGGTGAAGTGTAGCAGTTGGTGAAGTGTAGCAGTTGGTGAAGTGTAGCACCTGGTGAAGTGTAGCACCTGGTGAAGTGTAGCAGTTGGTGAAGTGTAGCAGTTGGTGAAGTGCAGCAGTTGGTGAAGTGTAGCAGTTGGTGAAGTGTAGCACCTGGTGAAGTGTAGCAGTTGGTGAAGTGTAGCAGTTGGTGAAGTGTAGCAGTTGGTGAAGTGTAGCAGTTGGTGAAGTGTAGCAGTTGGTGAAGTGTAGCAGTTGGTGAAGTGTAGCAGAAGGTGAAGTGTAGCACCTGGTGAAGTGTAGCACCTGGTGAAGTGTAGCAGTTGGTGAAGTGTAGCAGTTGGTGAAGTGTAGCAGTTGGTGAAGTGTAGCAGTTGGTGAAGTGTAGCAGTTGGTGAAGTGTAGCAGTTGGTGAAGTGTAGCAGTTGGTGAAGTGTAGCACCTGGTGAAGTGTAGCAGTTGGTGAAGTGTAGCAGTTGGTGAAGTGTAGCAGTTGGTGAAGTGTAGCAGTTGGTGAAGTGTAGCAGTTGGTGAAGTGTAGCAGTTGGTGAAGTGTAGCAGTTGGTGAAGTGTTGCAAATGGTGAAGTGTAGCAGTAGGTGAAGTGTAGCAATTGGTGAAGTGTAGCAGTTGGTGGAGTGTAGCAACTGGTGAAGTGTAGCAGTTGGTGAAGTGTAGCAGTTGGTGAAGTGTAGCAGTTGGTGAAGTGTAGCAGTTGGTGAAGTGTAGCAGTTGGTGAAGTGTAGCACCTGGTGAAGTGTAGCAGTTGGTGAAGTGTAGCAGTTGGTGAAGTGCAGCAATTGGTGAAGTGTAGCACCTGGTGAAGTGTAGCACCTGGTGAATTGTAGCAGTTGGTGAAGTGCAGCAGTTGAAGTGTAGCAGTTGGTGAAGTGCAGCAGTTGGTGAAGTGTAGCACCTGGTGAAGTGTAGCAGTTGGTGAAGTGTAGCAGTTGGTGAAGTGTAGCAGTTGGTGAAGTGTAGCAGTTGGTGAAGTGTAGCAGTTGGTGAAGTGTAGCAGTTGGTGAAGTGTAGCACCTGGTGAAGTGTAGCAGTTGGTGAAGTGCAGCAGTTGGTGAAGTGTAGCAGTTGGTGAAGTGTAGCAGTTGGTGAAGTGTAGCAGTTGGTGAAGTGTAGCACCTGGTGAAGTGTAGCACCTGTTGAAGAGTAGCAGTTGGTGAAGTGTAGCAGATGGTGAAGTGCAGCAGCAGTTGGTGAAGTGGTGAAGTGTAGCAGTTGGTGAAGTGTAGCACCTGGTGAAGTGTAGCAGTTGGTGAAGTGTAGCAGTTGGTGAAGTGTAGCAGTTGGTGAAGTGTAGCAGTTGGTGAAGTGTAGCAGTTGGTGAAGTGTAGCAGTTGGTGAAGTGTAGCAGTTGGTGAAGTGTAGCAGTTGGTGAAGTGTAGCAGTTGGTGAAGTGTAGCACCTGGTGAAGTGTAGCACCTGGTGAAGTG
>NW_027201329.1:0-11586 GCF_038502225.1 Cherax quadricarinatus
AAAATTATTAATTTTTCATTAACATAAATGAAAAATATATATATTTAAACACATAAGAGAAAATTTTAGAAAAGACTTAATTTTGAATGATTTCTTGCTGACTGACCAGTTTTACCAACCTGGGAACCAAGTTCACCTCACGACGCCTTAGCCCGCTGGACCATCATGCTACGAACAACAGGGGACCGGTGAGTACACTGGGTCTGCCATGCTAATGTGATGACATTCGTGGCTGTGGATACTACAGGACTAATTTCAGTCTTCTCTGGTTTAGAAGACCAGTTTCACAACCAATATACATATTAATGCATCCACAGAACAGACTGGTTCTAGATATTTGCTTCAAGTCACTTTGTTCTGTGGATGCATTAATTTGTATACTGTATAGAAAGTCTTCTCATGAGCATTAAATATCATAAGAACACACAAATGAGGTAAGAAGAAACGTTGGTATTATGAAACTAATATGAAAAAATAGATGATTCAAACTAAAGACATAGGTCCTCGAATAAGAACATATGGAAAAAACTTTGGGTTAATATGGCCACCACAAATCAGTGGAGTTATCGGCTTTTTCATCCACACGCCTTCTTGGCTGCCTTTGCTAAACTGTGGCAATAGTTATGCCAATTAAACTACAGTGCATATTGTTTTTCTTTTATTTTAGTTAACAATTTCACTTAGCCAGATTATTTATGAATCTAGTTTATACTTCTGTTAGCAATATAAAGTCTAATTTTTAATTAACATAGGTAATAAAATATCTAAGGAAACGATGCAGATGATACGTTCAAAAATTAACGCAATAATATTTCTTTCGAAAATTTCTGGATCATATAGGAGTTTGGGAAAGTGATATAACTGAGGAAGCTGCAGATCCTAATGAGAACAATCTTTTGTTATGGCACAACACCCAAAGGAAACCCAATATTGCTGCTACACTAACCTCACTGGAGCACAAAGGAAGCCCAGTGTCTGTCTCCCCCTTCCCACACACACAATCTCTTTCTCTCTCTCTCTCTCTCTCTCTCATTTACTGTTGGTCGTATTCAACTGTACATACTGTTTATTACTGGACCTACAAGTGTCCACTCCACAGAGTGGGCAGTGATTAGAATAATGCTTCGTATTTGAAGGGCAAATCTAACCAGTTTCTGAATGACTAAATTGACGTAACGCTATCAACTGAAGGGAAAGACTATTTTAGTGTTCCACCACTCTGCGGAAAAAAAATTGAACAGTATTGCTTGCTACAGAGTTTCTTACCAATGGTTGCGTAATTGTTTCACTTTGATCTTCAAAGAATATTAGTAACTGCAAAATTCATTATTATGTACAAGTCCAAAATGAAGTTCATTGTCCATTCTGAGTGCTTCGGCAGCCTGTCCAGGTCTGTTTAGACACTTAGTCACAGATATTGCACGAACTATGTAACTCTGAATGTATGCAAGGACTGTCCAAGGTCTGGTCCCTGAAGGGCCATTCTCTTCCTATTTCGCTATGCATGGTTTGAGTTCCGTCGTGGGGCAGTGATCCTCGGAACAATCAGTAAAGAAAAAAAATCAATTATTCTTTTGAAAGGTTAGTATTAACATCATCACGAACCCCATCATCATCACCATCGTTCCCGTCATCATTCCCATCAACATAAATTTTATCATACAATCCCCAAAATCAACACTAGAGTTTACACAAACTATTCAAGCTAGCCTTGGATGTTCGGACATGTAATATTATGCTATAAAAACTGATTGGCTGACAATTATGGCTTAAAATGTTTATGAAATGTTGTTTCCAAATGCAGATCCAATTATAATGTTTTCTGAATTGGTTAAGCTTTTAACGTTCAAATTCTCTCAAATCTATTTTGGCAAAACTGATATAAAAAATCGGCATTTCATTATATGAAATAAAAATGACTGATGAATCGAAGTTACTTAAAAACTAAATCTGTTTCTACAGCGTCATTAAGTTTTCCAAATGGAGTACTTTTGTGCGCCTTTTTTTTTCTTTTTTATATAACTTCCTGCAAGGTTCTCGTGTATATATTGAGAACATTTCATAAATTCAGCTTCAAATTTATAATTGTGTTGTACTGTAATTAATGAAAGATTCATATAATATTTTTCATGTGTAGTTGTTTTCTGATCAAATTTGAGTAAACTTTTCACAAATTTTGTTTGGGTTGCCATAACTTTAGAAAACTTCTTCTGAAGGATGAAATTGTTATTGGAGAGTAAAGGTGCCGATTTACTAATTTTATTATTGAAATAGCATAGCTTTATCTCCGTAAAATAACTTAAAAAGTGAACTCCTTCTCAGAGATGGAAATAAATGGTATCAAATACCGACACAGTGGAAATATAAACACATATGCAGTATAATGTGATCCTTTATTGACAACGTTTCACCCACACAGTGGGCTTTTGAGATCTGTGTGTGACTTGAAAAAGCCCACTGTGTGGGTGAAACGTTGTCAATAAAGGATCACATTATACTGCATATGTGTTTATATGTTCCTCCTTCTCAGAGGCTTTACTCATTAGTGGCTGATGCATCTTGCAAGGAGGGAAGTATTCAATAATGTTTTGCATTGTGGCTGCATATTAACATAGTTCTTAATAGAGTTAATGAATTTGGAGTAGTTGAATTCCAGGATATAAAATGGAGAATAACAAGTCTATTAAACAAAATCTTTTTCTCAGGCAATAACTGAAGAATGTTTGTTTTTATCAACATCGCACTTTAAACGCTACTATTCTGCGTATATAGTAGCTATTTTATAAGGTAGGTTTATTACTGAGTATTCTCGGACATGTCTTGGGTAAAGACAACTAAGTATCTGGCAAGTCTCGTGCCAGCTCAAGCAGTGTGACAGGTACGCTACACACATCAGTATTGGTTACGCCATGTCCCTGTGCAAGGTGTCGCTCCAGTCTCAACACTACCTTAGTCTTGTTCACATATTCCCTGCCTATATTCATTGTTCTAAGGATAGACTGCCACTTATTGATAAAGCAGGCTGAGATTGAATTCGTCTTCCAGCCAGTGAAATTCTGCATTTACAAAGGCTAGAGGGTATAATGGTGAAGACGGACGTTAACAAGTTAGTGTGTACCAACAATCAAACCTATTACAGCACTAGCTCGTTGAACCGGGTTTCCACAGTTGTTTGTTATTCTTGTGCGCTCATGGTTGCTGCTGTTTCTTCAGGTACATATTCTCTCCTCTTTTGACAGTTTTATTTAGACGTGTCATGTCTTTTTGCAAACATTGGACCTTGAGGGTCCAGGTAGAACTTAGTTGAAGGTTGTATGGGACTTAACTCTACATTTACACAAAGGTTTTAGAAGTACTTAAATTGGACAGTAGATGTCCATCCCTCTTCTCTACAGAGGCTTAAGTATGGACTAATACTTATAACATTTTCTATTATTGTACTCAACTTGCCTTACATGTAAGATTAAGATTTTTTTATGCAAAGTTTCAATTACTCCTTGAGTGATACTGATATAAATCCTACAGAAATTGCCATATTCAAGATGGCATATTCAACATGGCAAAAAAAGTGTACTACATACTTCATTTTAAAACTATCCTGTTGCCAAGAATACCCTTCATTCCAGGAAACCAAAATGTTGCAACAACCCTCCACTACTACGGTCGAGTCCATTAGAGGGGCTGGATTACCGAATTCGGTGTACTTGTCGCAGAATGCTCACCCGCCCAAATACATCTAGTTACTTTTTAAATGTAGAATTATCGCACATCGAGTAAAGATGATGATGGTGATGATTATGGAGATGGTATGAATAATAATGATGCTAATGGAAGTTATTTTGAGCAACCATGATAATGAAGATGGAGATTATTTTGTGATAGTGGCGATGCATATAATGATGAATATATGAATTTTGTGATAATTATGATGGAAATGGCTTGAATTATAATGAATAAGATAATTATGGAGATGGAGATGCTGTTATCATTTTAAATTACTTTAAAACACAAGAGGTCGGACCTCAGTTCAGGTGCCAGAGAGGAATCGGGTGTCAGGTAGAAAGTGGAATGATGAATATCACTTTCCACAACCCTCGAGCAACTTAACGTTTCCCAGGTCTAGCCTGTGATCCGGTAGTGGTTGTGTGGTGTTTCCCAGGTCTAGCCTGTGATCCGGTAGTGGTTGTGTGGTGTTTCCCAGGTCTAGCCTGTGATCCGGTAGTGGTTGTGTGGTGTTTCCCAGGTCTAGCCTGTGATCCGGTAGTGGTTGTGTGGTGTTTCCCAGGTCTAGCCTGTGATCCGGTAGTGGTTGTGTGGTGTTTCCCAGGTCTAGCCTGTGATCCGGTAGTGGTTGTGTGGTGAGCCCCAGGTCTAGCCTGTGATCCGGTAGTGGTTGTGTGGTGTTTCCCAGGTCTAGCCTGTGATCCGGTAGTGGTTGTGTGGTGTTTCCCAGGTCTAGCCTGTGATCCGGTAGTGGTTGTGTGGTGTTTCCCAGGTCTAGCCTGTGATCCGGTAGTGGTTGTGTAGCCTGTGATCCGGTAGTGGTTGTGTGGTGTTTCCCAGGTCTAGCCTGTGATCCGGTAGTGGTTGTGTGGTGTTTCCCAGGTCTAGCCTGTGATCCGGTAGTGGTTGTGTGGTGTTTCCCAGGTCTAGCCTGTGATCCGGTAGTGGTTGTGTGGTGTTTCCCAGGTCTAGCCTGTGATCCGGTAGTGGTTGTGTGGTGTTTCCCAGGTCTAGCCTGTGATCCGGTAGTGGTTGTGTGGTGTTTCCCAGGTCTAGCCTGTGATCCGGTAGTGGTTGTGTGGTGTTTCCCAGGTCTAGCCTGTGATCCGGTAGTGGTTGTGTGGTGTTTCCCAGGTCTAGCCTGTGATCCGGTAGTGGTTGTGTGGTGTTTCCCAGGTCTAGCCTGTGATCCGGTAGTGGTTGTGTGGTGTTTCCCAGGTCTAGCCTGTGATCCGGTAGTGGTTGTGTGGTGTTTCCCAGGTCTAGCCTGTGATCCGGTAGTGGTTGTGTGGTGTTTCCCAGGTCTAGCCTGTGATCCGGTAGTGGTTGTGTGGTGTTTCCCAGGTCTAGCCTGTGATCCGGTAGTGGTTGTGTGGTGTTTCCCAGGTCTAGCCTGTGATCCGGTAGTGGTTGTGTGGTGTTTCCCAGGTCTAGCCTGTGATCCGGTAGTGGTTGTGTGGTGTTTCCCAGGTCTAGCCTGTGATCCGGTAGTGGTTGTGTGGTGTTTCCCAGGTCTAGCCTGTGATCCGGTAGTGGTTGTGTGGTGTTTCCCAGGTCTAGCCTGTGATCCGGTAGTGGTTGTGTGGTGTTTCCCAGGTCTAGCCTGTGATCCGGTAGTGGTTGTGTGGTGTTTCCCAGGTCTAGCCTGTGATCCGGTAGTGGTTGTGTGGTGTTTCCCAGGTCTAGCCTGTGATCCGGTAGTGGTTGTGTGGTGTTTCCCAGGTCTAGCCTGTGATCCGGTAGTGGTTGTGTGGTGTTTCCCAGGTCTAGCCTGTGATCCGGTAGTGGTTGTGTGGTGTTTCCCAGGTCTAGCCTGTGATCCGGTAGTGGTTGTGTGGTGTTTCCCAGGTCTAGCCTGTGATCCGGTAGTGGTTGTGTGGTGTTTCCCAGGTCTAGCCTGTGATCCGGTAGTGGTTGTGTGGTGTTTCCCAGGTCTAGCCTGTGATCCGGTAGTGGTTGTGTGGTGTTTCCCAGGTCTAGCCTGTGATCCGGTAGTGGTTGTGTGGTGTTTCCCAGGTCTAGCCTGTGATCCGGTAGTGGTTGTGTGGTGTTTCCCAGGTCTAGCCTGTGATCCGGTAGTGGTTGTGTGGTGTTTCCCAGGTCTAGCCTGTGATCCGGTAGTGGTTGTGTGGTGTTTCCCAGGTCTAGCCTGTGATCCGGTAGTGGTTGTGTGGTGTTTCCCAGGTCTAGCCTGTGATCCGGTAGTGGTTGTGTGGTGTTTCCCAGGTCTAGCCTGTGATCCGGTAGTGGTTGTGTGGTGTTTCCCAGGTCTAGCCTGTGATCCGGTAGTGGTTGTGTGGTGTTTCCCAGGTCTAGCCTGTGATCCGGTAGTGGTTGTGTGGTGTTTCCCAGGTCTAGCCTGTGATCCGGTAGTGGTTGTGTGGTGTTTCCCAGGTCTAGCCTGTGATCCGGTAGTGGTTGTGTGGTGTTTCCCAGGTCTAGCCTGTGATCCGGTAGTGGTTGTGTGGTGTTTCCCAGGTCTAGCCTGTGATCCGGTAGTGGTTGTGTGGTGTTTCCCAGGTCTAGCCTGTGATCCGGTAGTGGTTGTGTGGTGTTTCCCAGGTCTAGCCTGTGATCCGGTAGTGGTTGTGTGGTGTTTCCCAGGTCTAGCCTGTGATCCGGTAGTGGTTGTGTGGTGTTTCCCAGGTCTAGCCTGTGATCCGGTAGTGGTTGTGTGGTGTTTCCCAGGTCTAGCCTGTGATCCGGTAGTGGTTGTGTGGTGTTTCCCAGGTCTAGCCTGTGATCCGGTAGTGGTTGTGTGGTGTTTCCCAGGTCTAGCCTGTGATCCGGTAGTGGTTGTGTGGTGTTTCCCAGGTCTAGCCTGTGATCCGGTAGTGGTTGTGTGGTGTTTCCCAGGTCTAGCCTGTGATCCGGTAGTGGTTGTGTGGTGTTTCCCAGGTCTAGCCTGTGATCCGGTAGTGGTTGTGTGGTGTTTCCCAGGTCTAGCCTGTGATCCGGTAGTGGTTGTGTGGTGTTTCCCAGGTCTAGCCTGTGATCCGGTAGTGGTTGTGTGGTGTTTCCCAGGTCTAGCCTGTGATCCGGTAGTGGTTGTGTGGTGTTTCCCAGGTCTAGCCTGTGATCCGGTAGTGGTTGTGTGGTGTTTCCCAGGTCTAGCCTGTGATCCGGTAGTGGTTGTGTGGTGTTTCCCAGGTCTAGCCTGTGATCCGGTAGTGGTTGTGTGGTGTTTCCCAGGTCTAGCCTGTGATCCGGTAGTGGTTGTGTGGTGTTTCCCAGGTCTAGCCTGTGATCCGGTAGTGGTTGTGTGGTGTTTCCCAGGTCTAGCCTGTGATCCGGTAGTGGTTGTGTGGTGTTTCCCAGGTCTAGCCTGTGATCCGGTAGTGGTTGTGTGGTGTTTCCCAGGTCTAGCCTGTGATCCGGTAGTGGTTGTGTGGTGTTTCCCAGGTCTAGCCTGTGATCCGGTAGTGGTTGTGTGGTGTTTCCCAGGTCTAGCCTGTGATCCGGTAGTGGTTGTGTGGTGTTTCCCAGGTCTAGCCTGTGATCCGGTAGTGGTTGTGTGGTGTTTCCCAGGTCTAGCCTGTGATCCGGTAGTGGTTGTGTGGTGTTTCCCAGGTCTAGCCTGTGATCCGGTAGTGGTTGTGTGGTGTTTCCCAGGTCTAGCCTGTGATCCGGTAGTGGTTGTGTGGTGTTTCCCAGGTCTAGCCTGTGATCCGGTAGTGGTTGTGTGGTGTTTCCCAGGTCTAGCCTGTGATCCGGTAGTGGTTGTGTGGTGTTTCCCAGGTCTAGCCTGTGATCCGGTAGTGGTTGTGTGGTGTTTCCCAGGTCTAGCCTGTGATCCGGTAGTGGTTGTGTGGTGTTTCCCAGGTCTAGCCTGTGATCCGGTAGTGGTTGTGTGGTGTTTCCCAGGTCTAGCCTGTGATCCGGTAGTGGTTGTGTGGTGTTTAGCCCCAGGTCTAGCCTGTGATCCGGTAGTGGTTGTGTGGTGTTTCCCAGGTCTAGCCTGTGATCCGGTAGTGGTTGTGTGGTGTTTCCCAGGTCTAGCCTGTGATCCGGTAGTGGTTGTGTGGTGTTTCCCAGGTATAGCCTGTGATCCGGTAGTGGTTGTGTGGTGTTTCCCAGGTCTAGCCTGTGATCCGGTAGTGGTTGTGTGGTGTTTCCCAGGTATAGCCTGTGATCCGGTAGTGGTTGTGTGGTGTTTGTCTAGTGTGATCCGGTAGTGGTTGTGTGGTGTTTCCCAGGTCTAGCCTGTGATCCGGTAGTGGTTGTGTGGTGTTTCCCAGGTCTAGCCTGTGATCCGGTAGTGGTTGTGTGGTGTTTCCCAGGTATAGCCTGTGATCCGGTAGTGGTTGTGTGGTGTTTCCCAGGTATAGCCTGTGATCCGGTAGTGGTTGTGTGGTGTTTCCCAGGTCTAGCCTGTGATCCGGTAGTGGTTGTGTGGTGTTTCCCAGGTCTAGCCTGTGATCCGGTAGTGGTTGTGTGGTGTTTCCCAGGTCTAGCCTGTGATCCGGTAGTGGTTGTGTGGTGTTTCCCAGGTCTAGCCTGTGATCCGGTAGTGGTTGTGTGGTGTTTCCCAGGTCTAGCCTGTGATCCGGTAGTGGTTGTGTGGTGTTTCCCAGGTCTAGCCTGTGATCCGGTAGTGGTTGTGTGGTGTTTCCCAGGTCTAGCCTGTGATCCGGTAGTGGTTGTGTGGTGTTTCCCAGGTCAAGCCTGGGATCCGGTAGTGGTTGTGTGGTGTTTCCCAGGTCTAGCCTGTGATCCGGTAGTGGTTGTGTGGTGTTTCCCAGGTCTAGCCTGTGATCCGGTAGTGGTTGTGTGGTGTTTCCCAGGTCTAGCCTGTGATCCGGTAGTGGTTGTGTGGTGTTTCCCAGGTCTAGCCTGTGATCCGGTAGTGGTTGTGTGGTGTTTCCCAGGTCTAGCCTGTGATCCGGTAGTGGTTGTGTGGTGTTTCCCAGGTCTAGCCTGTGATCCGGTAGTGGTTGTGTGGTGTTTCCCAGGTCTAGCCTGTGATCCGGTAGTGGTTGTGTGGTGTTTCCCAGGTCTAGCCTGTGATCCGGTAGTGGTTGTGTGGTGTTTCCCAGGTCTAGCCTGTGATCCGGTAGTGGTTGTGTGTGTGTCTTTCCCGGTAGTGGTTGTGTGGTGTTTCCCAGGTATAGCCTGTGATCCGGTAGTGGTTGTGTGGTGTTTCCCAGGTCTAGCCTGTGATCCGGTAGTGGTTGTGTGGTGTTTCCCAGGTCTAGCCTGTGATCCGGTAGTGGTTGTGTGGTGTTTCCCAGGTCTAGCCTGTGATCCGGTAGTGGTTGTGTGGTGTTTCCCAGGTCTAGCCTGTGATCCGGTAGTGGTTGTGTGGTGTTTCCCAGGTATAGCCTGTGATCCGGTAGTGGTTGTGTGGTGTTTCCCAGGTATAGCCTGTGATCCGGTAGTGGTTGTGTGGTGTTTCCCAGGTCTAGCCTGTGATCCGGTAGTGGCTGTGTGGTGTTTCCCAGGTCTAGCCTGTGATCCGGTAGTGGTTGTGTGGTGTTTCCCAGGTCTAGCCTGTGATCCGGTAGTGGTTGTGTGGTGTTTCCCAGGTCTAGCCTGTGATCCGGTAGTGGTTGTGTGGTGTTTCCCAGGTCTAGCCTGTGATCCGGTAGTGGTTGTGTGGTGGTCGCACTTCTAAAACTTCATATTGAATCTTTCAGAACAAAAATAACTGAAATTCTCGATTTTACTGAGAAGGGTTGAGTCATGAGCAACAGTTCTTGCCCATAAATGCTTGCCTATATGAGACCGTAGGGGGTCGGGGTCGAGTCTTAGCCACTTGACTCCACCCCTCTAATTTTCGCTTTCCAGATTTACTCTCACCTAACCCTGCGGGCATTGTCGTACCTACTCTTAAAATTGTGTATAGAGCCTACCTTGACCATCTCTTTGCTGGTGTTATTTCACTTCCATACTACCCGGAGGCTGAAGAAATAATTCCTGACCTCTGGAAGGAGACTTGTCTAAGGTTCTCACTGCAAAAACAACTCCGATTAGAATCTCGACCGTTCTCAGTATGTTGTTTGATTTAATACAAAACGTTCCCATGGATGCATTATATATATATATATATATATATATATATATATATATATATATATATATATATATATATATATATATATATATATATATATATATATATATATATATATATATATATATATATATATATATATGTCGTGCCGAGTAGGCAGAACTTGCGATCTTGGCTTAAATAGCAACGCTCATCTTGCCATATAGGACAAGTGAAAATTTGTGTATGCAACAATTTCCCCAAAATCATTCTGAACCTAACGAAAAAAATATATTTCACTGTGTTTGTTTAGTAATAAATTACTGAAAACAAATCTAAAATACATTTAGTTGGGTTAGGCTAAAATAAATTGCTCTTGTTATAATAAGGTGCAAAATTATAAATTTTTACATCAACATTAATGAAAATATATATCTTTAAACGTACAAGAGAAAATTTTAGAAAGGACTTCATTTTAAATGAGTTCTTGCTAATTGACCAGTTTTACAAATTCGGCACGACATATAATATATATATATATATATATATGTGTGTGTGTGTGTGTGTGTGTGTGTGTGTGTGTGTGTGTGTGTGTGTGTGTGTGTGTGTGTGTGTGTGTGTTTGTATACATGAATCTAGCAACTGTCCTGTGTCCTTTGACTTTTTTCTGTAGATCAAAGGCAGTGATTCATATGGTGACTGTTCTTTCTTTCAGAATGTTATGTCTCATTGCTTTTGAAGGATCCAAATAACTAAACAGCAATTTCCACTCTTCTGTGTCGTGTGGTATCCAGTACCTAACTGTTGGTGCACGGTTTCCTCCAGGCTTTCTGGTATAGTCTCGTTTTGCTACTGACAACACAACTTTAAATTGATTGTTAAGACCTCGCAAACTTCTTTGTAGTATCTACGGAATTTATCTCTCTTTTTTATAGCGTATTTTTACTGTCATACTTCTTCTGATGTGTCTCAGGAGGAGTTTCATTTCAAGTTTGGCTTTTGACGCTATGTCATTCTTAAGCTGTTGGTCAGTCTCTTTCCTCACCAGTGAATTCTCATTTGTGTCTCTTCCCTCTCTGGAGGGAAACGATATGAAACATCGACAGTATAATGCGACCCTCTAGGGACAATGTTGCGATCACCCACTGGGTTTCTTTTCGTCTATTATAAGCTTTCTATAATTTTTTTCATGGTTTTTGAACTTTTCTGTTTTTTATTCAGCATCTTGAAATCATGGGCTCACTTTCTCTCTGCTATTTCCTTCTCTTCTTCTGGATATGAAGTTCCACTCTATCTCTTTGAATTTTTCAGTGAGGTACTTCACCATCTCATTCAATAACTTTCCATTCAGTTTCCTTTCCCTCCGAAATGTATTCAGGAACTCTCTCATCCCTTCAGAGGTTCCCCTTCTGAAATCTAGTATCTCGTCCCCTCTTCCATTCTTCCCTCAATGTTTAATTCCACGAAGTGTTCAAAGATGAACACTGTATGGTCTCTGACACCCAAAATATTCTCATATTCTTTTTCACAGATATAGTTGTGGTAAATACTAGCTTCCGTGTGTGTGTGTGTATGTGTGTGTGTGTGTGTGTGTGTGTGTGTGTGTGTGTGTGTGTGTGTGTGTGTGTGTGTGTGTGTGTGTGTGTGTGTGTACTCAGTTGTGGTTGCAGGGGTCGAGTCACAGCTCCTGGCCCCGCCTCTTTGCTGGTCGCTACTAGGTCACTCTTACTGCTCGATGAGCTTTTTCATACCTATTTTTAAAGCTGTGTATGGATCCTGCCTCCACTACATCACTTCCCTGATTATTAAATTTCCTGACAACTCTGTGATTGAAGAAATACTTCCTAACATCCCTGTGATTCATCTGAATC
>NW_027201330.1:0-11585 GCF_038502225.1 Cherax quadricarinatus
ACAAGTCATCGACACCATGCCTAGCCCTTCTAGGGTAGGGTAGGTGCCTGAGCCCGAGCTTTAGCTCACAAGACTGTCATTCCCATTAGCCCCCTTGGGGCGGGGATGGCAGACCAGAGAGGCCTAGCTTGTGGCTAGGCCTGGGGACAGTTGGTCCCAAAGATGAGGAGGTACTTGTGCCTCCTCCCATGGGAGACTTAGGTCTCAGACACTCCCTAAAGAGGGAGCCAAGGCCGGGCCACCACTTGGAAAAGGCCCGGGCCGGGAGATACCGGCTACCAAGTAATGTCTGCATAAATCTTTAATAATAATAATAATCACTGATTCGCTGCCTGGAACAGTGTCTTCCATTGCAGACACTGCAAGGCTCCAGGCGGACATCAACCAAATCTTTCAGTGGGCTGCAGAAAACAATATGAAGTTCACCGATGAGAAATTTCAATTACTCAGATATGGTAAACACGAGGAAATTAAATCTTCATCAGAGTACAAAACAAATTCTGGCCACAAAATAGAGCGAAACACCAACGTCAAAGACCTGGGAGTGATCATGTCAGAGGATCTCACCTTCAAGGACCATAACATTTTATCAATCGCATCTGCTAGAAAAATGACAGGATGGATAATGAGAACCTTCAAAACTAGGGAGGCCAAGCCCATGATGACACTCTTCAGGTCACTTGTTCTATCTAGGCTGGAATATTGCTGCACACTAAGAGCACCTTTCAAGGCAGGTGAAATTACTGACCTAGAAAATGTACAGAGAACCTTCACGGTGCGCATAATGGAGATAAAACACCTCAATTACTGGGAGCGCTTGAGGTCCCTAAAACTGTATTCCCTGGAACGAAGGCGGGAGAGATACATGATTATATACACCTGGAAAATCCTAGAGGGACTAGTACCGAACTTGCACACGAAAATCTCTCACTACGAAAGCAAAAGACTTGGCAGACGATGCAACATCCCCCCAATGAAAAGCAGGGGTGTCACTAGCACGTTAAGAGACCATACAATAAGTGTCAGGGGCCCGAGACTGTTCAACTGCCTCCCAGCATACATAAGGGGGATTACCAACAGACCCCTGGCAGTCTTCAAGCTGGCACTGGACAAGCACCTAAAGTCGGTTCCTGACCAGCTGGGCTGTGGCTCGTACATTGGTTTGCGTGCAGCCAGCAGCAACAGCCTGGTTGATCAGGCTCTGATCCACCAGGAGGCCTGGTCACAGACCGGGCTGCGGGGGCGTTGACCCCCAGAACTCTCTCCAGGTAAACTCCAGGTAACCCCTCTACTGTTTACCCAGACGAGCTACTCAGAAAACAATGTGGTGCTAGGTGTGTGCCGCAGAGTAATTGTAGACAGCCTGTACTGTCAGAACAGACAGCCTAAGCCATCTGCCAGCTTAGTTTATATTTCGTAGCATTTAAGTGCTGCCTTCTGTAGGCTCACCCAGATCAGTGGGAGGCTGGGCCCATTCGCCCTCACTCCCCGGCCGACCGACTTGATAGGCACAAGTGCTCCCCCTCCATGGACTGGCTAGCGGTCATTCCCTCACATTGCCTGTTGTGTACTCACTCCTATCCAATTAAAGTCAAACTAGTCCACAGCTGTATCATTGCTACCTACACTACCTCAATCAGCACTAAACCGCTGTTCTACAGCAAGAACAGTAATAACAGTGGTGACAGCGGAGTCAACAGCATTGTGAGCCTACTCGGGGTGGAGGGGTCGACGCCCATCAACACCATCGGTCAACGCCAGTCAACATCATCCGTCGTCATCCAACGCACCTGCTGGCCTAAAGAGTTATCTGTTACTCCCAGTGTCTTGATGGGGCCTGAGATAGATCATCGTCTTAGATTTTTCCCACAAAATCTGGACATAGGCATCACGGCGTCATCTCCAGCCTTAGCAGTCACGTGTTCACCTCATCACCCTCTCTACAGCCCTTCAACACTCTCCAGCACCATTCTCCTGCCTCCTACCGTGTCCCTACACCCTTCTCAGATACAAGAAGTAGAGGTGAGGTCGTTTAGTGTGTTGGCTTCGCGTGGCTTCATGCGTGACCATGAGGCAGCTCAGGGGTTGGTTGATACCCTATTCAGCGTGTTAACACACCCGCCTCCTCTACAACTTTCTCTGCTACGCAACTACGTCCATCTCGCCGCCCGTGTGTGTTGTGTTCCTCCCAGTTTCCTCCAAGAAGTTCTACCTGGCTTAACCACGTGGGGACCCAGTTGGCTTAGCCCCTAAGCCAGCCTAGTTCAGCCCCCACGCCATCTACAGCAGCTCGTGACTCATCATTGTGTCTACAACTACTCAGCGTCTATGTATCTTCAGCCAGTGCAGTTTTTTTTTTTTTTTGTGTTGCCCAGTTAAATTTTTCTTTTCCTTGCTGTTACATTCCCAGTTCATCACCAGTTTTGTTTTCCCCCAGTGAACAGTTACAGTAAAACCTCTTCGTACCAGTTCATAGCTTCACCTGTTTTTTTTTTCTAGCATGTTTATGTAGTGCAGTAAATGTTTTGTTCTCCATGTGCTGAAGCTGAGTCAGTCAAAACGACTGTTAAGGCCCAATTTGATAATCCCACTGACGCACAGTACATCCGTGCTGCTGTTGCAGCAGTGGATCTCACCCGGGATTATATAGGCGCCTTTGTGCAGCTCAGTCGTGTTTGTGAGATTCAGTCTTGGGTTGAGCTTAAGGAGGAATTTAGGCGCTATTTTCGGAGTAGTTGCCAACGCCATTACCCTGAGATCTTGACCAGCGTCTTGGCCGAATGTCAGTACAGGCACGAAAGCCCCCTGGCTTGCATTTGCCGGTTTGAGCAAGCCGCCAAAGATTTTACTGATGCCATACGTTCCACTAAGTGGGTGACTTGTGACGACAGTATTAAAGTTAAAGACATCATCCCCATGCTAGCTGTAGGAATCATGCAGAGGGACGCCCCCCCTAATCTCCAGGGTGCCATTGATGCGCTAGGACTCGGCCCTGAGCACGCAGTCCTGGGTGCATAAAAATGCCATTGACGCAATCAAGCTGCCTGCCGAGAAAGGCAAGGTTTGTCGCTTTGCTGATGATCCTATGCCCGTCCTTCCTGCACTGTCCACAGTGATCCCGTGGGCGCAGCTGGAAGCCACTTTCACCGCCGCTGTCAGACAGCCAGCCCTCAAAATTTCCAACCCCAGTCCCACTAACACTCGCCCGAGTAAAAATAATGACTACAGTAACAACAGTCGGTCCCATACAAAGAAGCCGTTGCCGACTTCCTGGACCAAGGCAAAACGTCGCCAGCACACACCACCTCCAGCATCACCTGCTAAGTGCGTGGTGACTTGTTTCTACTGTGGCAAATGCGGGCACTACTGATCTGAATGTTACAAACCTAAGTCACTGCGAGGTAACCGTCACCGTCCCCACGCTTAGTATCAAGGTAACCATCACCGTCCCCATGCTCAGTCTCACGAGGGAATCTGTATGTACCACAACACTTCCAGTCATACCTCTAATGAGTGTAACAAGCTGCAAAGTATTCTGTCAGCGCAGTGGAGCAAGCAGTCGTCACGCATTGCACGTGCTAGTAGAAGCCCTTCCACTAGTTCGGGGAAAGAGGCGCATCCAAGAAATCAGCGAAAGACATAGTGACCCTGTCAGAGTCGCTGTATTCCGTCCCTATCCGTAATGCGTTCGCCGCCCTGGGCAGTGATACGCTTGCCGACAGTGAGGAAACAGAGTGTCTTGATGTTGTTGCCGAGACCTTCCAGGTCGAGCCTCATTAACAAGTGTCGAGCCTCAAGCAGCTGTGACTCCGGGGATTTTGTCGGCCTGTCATGCCTTCACGTTCGGTGACGCAATGGTCGGAGAAGTGGCAGATGCAGTTTAATATTGACAAATGCAAAGTTCTAAATGTTGGACAGTTAAATAACCATGCCACATATAAACTAAATAATGTAGATCTTAATACTACCGATTGCAAAAAGGATTTAGGAGTTCTGGTTAGCAGTAACCTAAAACCAAGACAACAGTGCATTAGTGTTCACAATAAAGCTAACAGAATTCTTGGCTTCATATCTAGAAGTATAAATAATAGAAGTCCTCAGGTTGTTCTTCAACTCTATATATCCTTGGTTAGGCCTCATTTAGACTATGCTGCTCAGTTCTGGTCACTGTATTACAGAATGGATATAAATGCTCTCGA
The DNA here is from genome assembly GCF_038502225.1 of Cherax quadricarinatus. Taxonomy (NCBI): domain Eukaryota; kingdom Metazoa; phylum Arthropoda; class Malacostraca; order Decapoda; family Parastacidae; genus Cherax; species Cherax quadricarinatus. The sequence goes on from NW_027201330.1 coordinate 4,200, forward strand.
AAACGTACAAAGGAGGATGACAAAGATGATCCCATGTATCAGAAATGTTCCCTATGAGGATAGACTGAAGGCCCTGAATCTGCACTCTCTCGAAAGGCATAGAATTAGGGGGGATATGATCGAGGTGTATAAATGGAAAACAGGAATAAATAAAGGAGATGTAAATAGTGTGCTGAAAATTTCCAGCCAAGACAGGACTCGCAGCAATGGTTTCAAGTTGGAAAAATTCAGATTCAGGAAGGATATAGGAAAGTACTGGTTTGGTAATAGAGTTGTGGATGAGTGGAACAAGCTCCCGAGTACAGTTATTGAGGCTAAAACGTTGTGTAGTTTTAAAAATAGGCTAGATAAATATATGAGTGGATATGGGTGGGTGTGAGTTGGACCTGACTAGCTGTGCTGCTGGGTCTGGTACAGTGCACAATCCTTGAATAGGGATGACCAGACTGGTTGGGTCATTGGGATAATCTGGGGGGTGGGTCATTGGTCTAATCCGGGGGGGGGTACATGGACCTGCTCCACTTGGGTCAGTAGGCCTGTTGCAGTGTTCCTTCTTTCTTATGTTCTTATGAGACTCGGCCTACCAGTGCTCAATGACCTCCTGGAAGCACTGCCAGTCGGCGTTTTTTAGATTCCATCTGGGGGTAGGTGTGGGGATCGGGCACCGCTGGACCATCAGCATGGTGACCACTGCAAAGTGATCACTGGTGAGACAGGGGTGGACCTCCCATCTTGCACTCGAGAGTAACCACCTAGAGATGAGTGTGACGTCCAAGCGGCCACCGTAGTGATGGGTTGGCTCACCATTATTGAGGAGGGCGATCTCAGGGACCTCCTCCAGCACAGCCGCAAGGTGCCTCCCAGCTGCGTTGGTAGGAGAGACAGAAGAAAGTATTGGGTGGTGGGCATTGATATCCCCAGCCACAACAAGACCCTCCCATGGGGTGACTGCTGCCACCTCTGAAATGTCAAGGGTGTACCGAGAGCTTCTGTAAATATTGTAAACCAGGAGAAGTCCATCCGGTAGGTGTAGGGTGACAGCCTGAACCTCCACGCCCTCCCCACAGTTGATGGGGTCATAGATCGCCGTGCCCCTGCCAGTCCCTTCCAGGCGCTGAAGGTAGGCTGAGAATCCCGGGATACGTGGCTGCATTTGATGTGACGAATTGGTATCTCCTGGAACAGGAAGACATCAACCTCATCCTGAACTGCAGCTTCAATCGCTAAGTGAATTTTCTGCTGCAGCCCGCAAATGTTCCACTGGAGGATCTACAAGGGCCGCAGAGGTGGCCCTCTGATTCCATCTCTGCCTGGGACTCGTCCTCCATTGTTGGCGACTTCGTGACCTCCTCCATCACGGAGTGGAAGGACTCCTGGATGATGGCCTGAAGTTTCATTGAGTCCTTCCTGTCCAGTAGGACCACGCCCAGCATCCATGACAGGAGCTGTCTGCAGGCACCCCTGTCCTCCGCCGACAGCAGCAGGCGACAGAGGAGTGCTGAGATGACCCCGATGGTTTTCTTCAGTCGATTGAGAAATGATTCGACCATTATCTCTGCAGGCATTGAGCTGGACGACCCATCGAGTCGGGGCTGGGTCACTGGGTATGTCTGGGTGGCTGTTGACACTGCAGCAGCATAAACTGGGTGCACCCTGGGCCCGGCCTGAGTGGCCATGGGCTTCTGGGTCCCCAGGCAGGAAACCTCTGCCTGACTCTGGCCGCTCACAGTAGGGGCCTGCCATTGGGAAGAGGCCTGCTGGTGGTATGGCAAGGAATGTTGGTGCCCAGCTGGGACCTGCTGGGCAGTGTGCCTGGCCTGTGGCTGTTTTTCCCATTGATTCTGTCTTCTTGGCCACCTTACCATCTGACCCCTAGTTGACCGCACTGCTGCAAGCCAGTGCGTGCCCCCTGATGCAACTGCCGGGAGCCCAGTGCCGGGAACTCGCTGGTATTGCCCTCCTCTGGTATCTGGGGAACCGCAGTCAGAGCCCATACCGACTGTTGCTGTGTGGTTCCAAGCTGGGTGGCGTCGGGGCTGTCAGGTTGTTCCGATGACGAACCTGCTGCCAGTGCTGCACCATCACAGGACAGCTCCGGTTCCAGGCATGGTACCTCTTTGAGCAGTTGGCACACTTGGGCTCCGGCCGAAGGGCTTTGCCGGTTGCCTGTTTGAGGATGGCAATGCAGTCCTTCGAGTCGTTTGCCTTGCTGCACACACCACACTTCTTCTCTCGCTGGCAGGTGACTGCAATATGATTGAACCCCTGACAGTTGAAGCATTGTACTGGGCCCGACAGGTATGGTCAAGTCTTGAATCTTCCCCAGACCCCAAGGTCCAGATGCGTGGGAAGTGGACCTTTGTGGTGGATCAGCACCTGGCGGGTGGGCACCTTGTTCTCTGTTGCAGCGAGTCGCTCCACCTTGACAGTATTGGGCACTTCCAAAATGGGGTCCAGTGGGAGGGGCACAGGGAAGTGTAAGAGCACCCCCATGTACATTCCGAAGCAACCAGTTCTACCATGCTTTGATGCGTCACAACCAGCCCCTTCAATTCCTCGTAAGAATCCTCGTCCTGAGGAATGACCAAAACCTCGTTCCTGAGAGTGAACTCGCAGTGGAACCTGAGGCGGGGTAGACCTTCCAGATACCTTACAAACCCGTAATCCAGAACCTTAAATTTGTTGAAGGCCCTGGTTGCTTGTGCCCGAGCTGAGCGGGAATTCCTCTGTCCACGTGGAGTCAGCCAGTCCCCGGAGGCCAGCGCAACTGGTGTAGGGACCTGGGATGGCTCTATCCTTGCCAGTTGTGGAGCTACAGCCTCCTGGCTTCCTTCCACAATCCCTATGGCCATCTGGGGGTGCATGTCTCCTTGGGTAATGGCTGCCGACGGATCTAGTGGCAAATTGGCAGATACAATAGTCTCTACTGCATCCTTGGTCTTCTTGGTGGGGGCTCCCACCTGCCCCACGTCGTCCTCCAACTCGTCCCCGCATTCCAAGGAACGTTTAGACCCCTCTCCTGGGTCTGTCATGGTGACTGTAGGTGTGGGGACAGAGCCAGCAGCGGAGCTGCTGCCTGTGACCTCACAGCCGCCCACACTGGGTGCAGAGCTGTGAGGCTCAGTGCCCCAGTCAGGGCCCGTAGCCACCCGCACGTGGCTCACTGCCCTGAAACACTGAACACAGTCCAAGGACCACTAGAAACGTCGCCAGTCTGTGCGTAAACTAACACAGATAAATATTCCAAGCGAACACAACACACTCTGTCCTACGATCTTTCCACACCGGTGTTCCCTATCCAATCTCGATGATGATCACGTAATTTTTTTTGTGTGTGTTTTAGTTTGTATTTATGTTTGTGGTGGGTTTTTGCATGTAGAGATATACTTATATACTTTTTTTTTGTGCTTACAGTGCATCTGATTAATGTTATTTTGAGAAACATTTTTTTGTGTGTATATTCTTTTCTATTGTATTGAGCCTTTGTCATAGGTCAGGCTTTATGTAAAACTTTATATATGTATGTATCGATTCATTTTAAAGTTTATAATTTATGTCAGTACCCTGATACCGGTTTGTTTTCATTGCTATGTTCTTGATGTAAGTTTTAGCTGTATGGTAAACAGACATATCTAGCCAGTTTATAGACGCAGTCCATTTGTGTCTAAGATTTTGTATACTGGTTTATTGTACCAGTAATGAGCCTTTCGGTTTTAAATCTAACTTGTATTCTTTTTAATGTTTATTCGTCTTTTAGTACATGCATATGTAAAGTTGTGTTGATAGGGACAAGTATGTAGTTGTTCTAGTAAGGTTAGGATGTTAAGTTTTGGTTTATTGATTAATGCGAAGGATGGGATTAATTTTTACATACCCTGTAAATTAATTTTTACCAGGGTTTAAAAAATTGACTTAGTACCTAAAGTCTTTATTTTCTTCGGAACGGCTGGTCGTGTTTAATTAATTTGCTCGGGAACTACTTTCTAAAATTTATATTTAAAAATTATTATGTAATTATTTAAGAAATATCAAATATATTTAAAAATATTTTCAAATTTATTTTAAGGTTTATAATTAATTTTTTTTGTTTGTTTAATAATTTTAATATTTCTTACTTCAACTTAGGATGATTTACATTATAAAGAATACTTTAGTTACCCATTTTCTTCATATATTTCAACTAATATATTACTTTAGTTATCGCTAAGTTTTTTGAGGTACAGTTTTTTTTTTTTTTCATACATTTTAATTTTTTTTTATATTTTTATTTAAAACAGAACAAATACAATAATTATAAGAGTATAAAATTAAAAACCATACTAGATATTACAAAACCTCTAGTACACAATCCCGGTACATTTAAAGAACACCATAGATTATGGCCATATTACAACCATATATATACATCAGAATAGACAGACGAGAAGAATTTCAATTCATAAGGATTATCGACTGGACAAAGATTGGAAAACAGTGAGCCACGAGAGGGTGGCTACGGGCCCCGACTGGGGCTCTGAGCCTCACAGCTCTGCACCCAGTGTGGGCGGCTGTGAGGTCACAGGCAGCAGCTCTGCTGCTGGCTCTGTCCCCACACCTACAGTCACCATGACAGATCCAGGAGAGCGGCCTAAACGTTCCTTGGAATGTGGGGACGAGTTGGAGGACGACGTGGGGCAGGTGGGAGCCCCCACCAAGGATGCAGTGGAGACTACTGTATCTACCAATCTGCCACACATTGTCTGCATCGCTCTTGGGCTGTGTAGGCCCCCTTGCCTGACGCTCCTCAGTAACCTGACAGCAGTGGTACGAGGAGGTGTTGTTGTGTCTCTGTTGACACCGCTGGGAAATTACTGGTGTTGAGATGACGGTTTGTTATCGCAGACGCGTTAATACTATTGGTATTGAACTGCTTCGAGGTGCGATTACACCTAGTTCAGCTCAAATACTCTTACCCAAGATAATCAGGGAGACATACGGCATACAAGATGGTGAATTGTATGGGGTAGCGCTGAACAGAGCGCATAGAGTATTTGTGAAACTGCTTGCTGCGACAGTTTATGAATCGGTGGTTGCGCGCTTTCAAGATTTTTTTTTTTATATTTTATTTAAAGCCAACAATAGACAATATACAAAAGGAAAAACCCTAAGATGACAATATATGAACAATAACTGAAAAAACGTTACATTAGATATTGAAACATTAACGAATAACATTACAATATAACAAATATGACCACTATTACCTACATATAAAATCAGATACTGAAGCTTAAAACTGTCCTATACTAGCTACATGTGGATAAGTTAACTTTCGTAAAAACATGCAAACCTATATTAACTCTTCCTCAAATTAATCATCCTTGCTCTTAATTTACACTAGAATAATAAAATACAAGTATACTTTCATTATTTCGTTACAGACTAAATTCCTTCTGCTCTGAACACGGAAAGAAATATGGATAATAATTTTTTTTTTTTATATTTTATTTAAAACCAATACAGTTTAACATAAAAATAAAGAAACAGTATGGAACCTAATCAAATTAACTGACAAACGGATTGTGCCTACATGCTCGCAAGATATTACAACAAAAACTTACAGCAAGAACATAACTAAAAACAAAATTACATGTCACAGGGTCATGAATTGACATATATACAAAACCTTGCATATATATAAATTGTACATATAAATGACATCTGACAAAGGTTCAATACACTTGAACATGAAATATACAAAGAAGTTATATCAGTTAAATCCCATCCTTCACATTAATCAAAAAACCAAAACCTAACATCATAATCTGACTAGATAATCTACATACTTATCCCTAACAATACAGCTGAACATATCCCAACATACAAATAAACAGAAAAAGAATACAGCTTAGAACACAATAACTGAAGCTCTATACTGTTACAATACACCCATATACAAATTTCAGACAAATGGACTACGTCACTAAACTGTCTAGATATGTCTGTATACCATACAGACTAAAACTTAACATCAAGAACTTGCATGAACACCAAACCGGTATCAGGGTACAGACCATAATTATAAACTTTAAAAAGAATCAATCATGCGTATATAAAGTATTACATAACGTCTGACCCATGACAAAGGCTCAATACAATAGAAAGAGATATATATTTATATATATACACATACACACCCACACACCCACACCCACATCCACACACACACCCACACTTACACACAAAAATTTTCACAAAATCACATTAATCAGATGCACTGTATGCACAATGCAAAACAGGATATAAGTATATCTCATCGTGCAAAAACCCAGCACGTAACAAAAACAAACTAAAACACACTTCATGTCGCAAATAACTTATTTCTCAAGAATCATGTTATACAAGACTGATACACATCATAATTATACATAAAAAAATCTACTATATTATACCTACATTCTGAAAAGTGTTATATCTACCATAACGAGACCTTGAGCTCTACATCCACACTTGGATGCCATAAAGTCCCAATGAAAACCAGGAAACCTTTCCAAACCCACATTCACAACACTCTCACGACCCCCCCCCCCCCAGGAAGGCGAGCCCGCTGTTGCCCCCTGACTCCCTCCAACCTATGAAAACCCCTTCACTCACTCATATCCAATCACAGATTTACGAGAATCCCTAACGTTAGCATTCTATACCCCTCTGAGAAAGCCTGATCCCACCTCCTCCCATACAAATCTCTGTTACGACACCTCGTACTATAGAACGTTACCGCAAGAACCTTTCTTCTCTCCTCACTATCCCCTCTCCCCCTCATCACCCACGACATACATATATAATCTACCATGATATAATCTAAAGCTCTTATGACACCCTCGTCTAACCCACCCATATCTAGACTTAGAGCACGCAAAACCGACACCCCACGGCCCCCCACCCTCTGTACCAACCTACTTAACCAGCACCTAACCTCCTCTAGCCTTTCACAAAAGTAAACTACATGGAACGCTGTCTCATCCCCTCCACAGATACCACACCCCCCACCCTCTACAACCTGTCTGTTTCGTAATATCTCACCAGACGGAAGGATCCCATGCAGAAAACGAAACATCACCTCACGCGCCCGAGGTTTTAACTTCAATTTACTAAATCTAAACCAAATACTCTTCCACGCATACATGGGGAACAAACCCTCAACTGGGACAACGCACCTACCTACAAGTAACCTACACAAAACCCTTATACGAACCTTTCTCAGTTCCCTAACCAACATCACAGCCCTCAAAACTATTTCACATTCCCTCAACTCCATTCCTCGATACCACATACCCAGCCTGTCGTGTATCCTTCCCAAACGCCCCGCGTTCACACCCTCACGCAACACTTCCCATTTAATAAACA
>NW_027201331.1:0-11582 GCF_038502225.1 Cherax quadricarinatus
TATTGATATAATTTTTCTGTGGGAACAGTTATCATTCAGTTAAAAATTTTTAAGTACAATTGCTCTTTTTTTTGTTCAGTTAAAATTTTGACTTGCAGTACCTTAGTTTGTTATTATGGTGTTCCATAATTGCTGACTTATCATTATCAAGTCAGTAAAACATTTAGAAGTAAAAGAGTAAATTGAAGGAGATTGACATCTTGTAACTGGAAACTATGATCACAGTTTTAGTCACATAAGGTTTTAGTAAGTAAAGCATCAGCTTTAACTAAAAAGCAAATTGTTACTTGAGGCTCACTGTGTATTGGAAGAGTTGATCGTAGTGACGTGTGCAGTGTGTTAGTTAGATACATATAAGTTATTAGCCAGTAAGTTGCCCTCCTCTGGATGTGGCAGGGGGTAAAAGAATGTGCTCACGCAAACATAGATTTAAAGCCTACATGAGGATTTGTACCACCAATAAGATAAAAATATTCTTTTAAATTATATGAAGGAAAATTTGCTTCATAAGCTAATCTTAAAAGTTATTAAATGTGCACCAAAACCAATGTCTGGTTTCTGCTTGATTATAAATGAGTCTTCAGCTAGTCAATCAAGTTTGAAATCACATATTAATAATTCACCCTATACAAAGCAATGAATGTTTTTTACAGTTGCCTAGGATTTTCCTAACTGTGACCAAAAAAAAAAAAAAAAATTGTCAGTAAGGGAAGCAGGTGGGTAGGGGATCAGATGAAATAATTCTTGCCTTTTTATTCATATTTTTTTTATATATAAAATCATAAAGGGTAGGGAGGAGTGAAATAAACATTTCTAAGAAACTTTATTGTGGTATTCTAGTAATTAAAGAGCATTAATGGTTGATTTTTATATGGGGAATGAAATAACTTAGATGTTAAAGCATTTAAATGGTTTTACTGTATATAATATGACGACTTGGGTGCCAGTATACGTTACCAAATACATAGCTCTTAGCTTATTTCCTAGAGCGAAAGCAATAATATAAGAGCTCTTATTCTTGTTGATACATTTTTTGGCATGAATTGTTAAAATAAGAAACAAAGTGCCTTAAGATTATAAATCTGTGCATGCATAAGTGCCTTACAGTGCCTTACCAAGGTTTCTTGTTAGTATATAGTAATATATACCGTAGAGGGTTTTTATGACAAACTCATCATAAGCACATGCAATATACTAAGATAAATGTTTCATGAAAAGTTTTGTTTATTTTTGGAAATTTATGTTAATGTATGAATGTAGTTTAACTTTAACTCTCAGTTTTGACTTTTGAAATCAAATTTATTATCTTATCTGGTGTATAACATTGCTGTTAAGAAAAAAGTATTTAGAATAATTCCAGTATTTGGCTGGTATCATATCTTTAAAGATAGAAGTAGAGTTGAAATGTTGATAAGTTCGGTGGATAAGAATCAGTTGGAATAGGAAAAAAAAAAGTGTAATATTGACTATGTTAGTGTTTCACATCACTAAACTCTCAACATTGTTCTACACGTTAGTACCAGTATACTGGATACACTAGTCCTTGTGAACCAATCAAAACCAAATGTTAAGTTACCTGCAACCTTAAGCAGCCACCTATTTTCCATTCCAAATTAAATGCCATGCTGATTCTTATATATTCACATACCAGCATAATAACATGATAATTCCCTCAGGTCTGCTTGAATGCCTTTATCATAGATTTTTGTGTGGAGACAGTTTGTGGAATAAAGACACAAATACAACATTAGACGTTTCACCCACTGGGTTATTTTATCAATCCAATTAAATGTCCTGTGTTACATTTGCTTTTTTGTTACACAGTTTTGTTGGTACTGTCACACCTGTACTGTTCCATAGTTTGTTTAGTGTGTTTAGGTGAGCTTGACAAGGTTGTAGGTAATAAATACCTGGTCAGTGCCTGGAAACGTGGTACCTGAAGTACAATCTTGTTGCCATATCGTCTAATCAATCATTGCAGCTGTGCCTCGGCCATTGGAATGTTGCCAAATACAGTTGTGCTTTATCTAAAGCATTAGCTTTATTCCTCATCCTGGTTTCTGTTGTGAATCAGTATGTTAAAGAATGATGATTCCTGAGAAGGCAAATAATTGACTTAAAATTACCAAATGGTTGAGGTGCTAATGTTGCATCTAGGGTATGTAGTTCCCTTTGTATAGATAATGTTTTTGTGTGCTGAAGTGTAACATATATGCCTTCTTTAATAAAGAGATGAAAGACAGTGTTCTGTTTAGTTGCTTTATAGATTGTTTATTTTGGTTGATATCCTTTTATTTATTTACATGAAGAAGGGGAATTAGTAATTGATATATTTTATGCAGTGTTGATGTACACTTCTCTTAAATATTAGTGTGAGTTGATATATGTAGTTTGCTGAGGTTATTTTTCAGGCAGTTGTATTTTTGAGTTTTTTTTTTTATATGCAAGCATCTTTTAGCAGAATTTCAGAATGCAAATTATACATTCCTAACCAGGTTAAAGAACGGATAAATTTTTTTTTCAGAAGTATTGATTAGCATTTGTAAAGTAGTTTTAAAATGTAAGTAATTTGTTTTCCAATTTCACACATGGCTGATATTTTTGCAGTATCTGTCTGCTGCCAGTTTTTAACTTCAGTTTCAGATCTTAGGGTACTCGATATTTTCTCAACCTTCATTCTGCGTCTTTTTCCTAGGGTGAAAAGTTTCAGAAAAATTGAGCCTGTTCCAGTGGCTTTTTTTGATGTATCACTGAAAGTAATGTTCCCGCCCCCTCTTTTCCCAGTTAGTTTTTCAACTGCAACTATCAGGTGTTTGACTCACTTGTTTCTAAATGCGAATAAATTTTTTAAACATGTTCATTAAATGGACTAACATTTTATTGCTAGTTTAAGAATAAATTTATTTATGTTTTCTGCAACCTGATATTTACTCGTGCAATGCTCAAAAGTCAAGGAGTAATGCTGTGATCAAATTCAGACGTGATGAATCACAATATTGTGCACTCGGGTGATATAATATCAAGTAAAAAGTGCACTTAGGAAACAATTTAGGATCCTCCACAATTTGGCCAGAATAGCAGAACTTTGTTTCAGTATCTTTGAATTTGTTGATACCACAATTGACAGTGAGACTGGCATCTTGCTACTAAAATGTTCATTTCCCACATTGCTCCTTGATTTTCAAAATGTTCCTCTTTATTTACAAACTGCCAGTTTAGACAGAACATAATAAATTATATTTATATATGTCAGTAGTGTAGTATTTGTAACTAAAATAAAAGTCCTTGAATTAAATTGCACTCATTTGCGATGCCATGTGGAATTTTTTTTTTGTTACGTTGTGGTATTGGACAGCATTTTGAGGCTTGTGACTTAGCAAGGTGTGTGCGTGTAACATAGAACGAAGGTGCATCTGTGTTCACCTATTCAGTTATTGGCCAGAAACAAAATGGTGCAGAAGACATGTGCTACACAAATGTTTATACAATGTTGTTAAAGTTTATTGTAAATGAAAGACAAGGGCACAAAACTTCTCCAGTAAACATTTTGTAGCATTCCATGCTCACAAAAGGTGGTCTTTTCTCAATGAGAAAGATGCATTCTGCAAAATGCTGTCAAAAACTTAATCCTAGTTCAGTATCCTATATTAACTGATATTTCCCATGCACTAGTATTATTTGAGTGGAAATTCATTCCTGAATTTTTAATCTGTTGTGTGCATGGCCAGTTTAAGTAGTTAGGCTGTAATACATACGTTGGACTCTGTGCAGCTAACGGTTGCAGCTTGGTTGATCAGGCCATCAATCAGGTAATCTGGTTTGGGATGGGGTCGCAAGGACTTTGACGCTTGGAACACTGTTCAGGTAGACTCCTAGGTTAAACAGGTATGTGGTGAAAGATTGCTGGATGGAAGAACTTAATTTCAGTACAATAATACTCTATATATGGTAGACATCATAAATATGCACACCCATAAGTATGCTTGTAGCAGACTGTTTCCTGAATGATTCAAGAAGTGACTTGTATTGCCGAAGATAAAAAATTGGTTAAATTATTATTTTCATTTCCATACCTGAATGACTGACCGATCTGGAAACTCTGGAGTTAAATCCGATAATGTTGAGAAACTGCTTAAGTGTAAGCTTCTTGGCATGGGTGTTTCCTCTAACCCAAAAATCTCAAGTGCCATTCAGCATTTAAGATTTTGGGGTTAGAGGGTAGATATTTTGGGGTTGGGAGGGTAGTGACTTTTCCATCTTCCATAAGTTACCTTTATCATTGCCTAGGAGACATAATCCTTTCACTATCCAGATCCCCAAAATTGAAATTGCTCTCAGTGTCCAAATTAAAAAGAATTTTTTTTTTTTATAGATTAGCCCTTTCAGTGGCCATCACATAGACCTACGTCATTGAGACCAGGGTCCCACAGGTAGTGCTTTGTCATGAGCTCAGCTTACTCATATAAGTTTGGCCTAGGCCAATGTGATGAGTGTGCACAGTAAAAAAAAATCCTGCCCCATGTGGTGCATGATGGGAAAAACAAAACTGTGTATAGTTTAAAATGGAAGATTTGAGGAGTTTTCTTGGATGTTTTTTTTATGGTTTTATTGGCTGTTTTTTGGTAGCATTTGATAAATGGAAGACATAATACTGAAACAGAGATGATTTTGGTTGATTTCAGGACCAGAAGTAACTTGAAATTGAACTCAAAGTAGCAAAAATATTTTTTTTTTTCTAATTTTCCCAAGGACAGGTGAAGGCCCCCCTCCCACTCTACATCTCCCAGTCTGTTTATTGGGGTATGGTAAACCATGACCAATCATTCCTGATTATATTTTATTATCCAAAAAATAGAGTAAATCTTCTACTCTCGTGTAATTATGAATTCAGAATGGAAGGCAAATGTAATATAGGAGTGGCCTGAGATGTGATTAATGAATGAAGGAAATGGTGTTTTAGCATCAGAAATGTCTACATTGGTTATTTTGGACTTTTTTTTTTTAAAACTGGTATTTTATTTTGTGTTTAACTGGCCAAATTACCAACTTCTGTACACTTTATAGGGTAGTTGAAGTAGATGGATGAGCAATTTCTTGTGTGCAGTCAATAGAATGGAAGGCATACTAGCAAAATAGCTAAGAATTTGGCTGATTGGAGGATTGAAACTGACAACTCATTGAGGGTCGGTCACATACATGTACGTCAAACAGCAGGGGTTGGTCACGTACTTATACACGTAAATTCTAGAGCCTTCAAATCTGGTGGAAGAGAACTGGTAGGCCTACATATGAAAGAATGGGTCTATGTGGTCAATGTGCACAGTGTAAAAAATCCTGAAGCACGCAGTGCATAATGAGAAAAAAAACAACAACTCCGACCTTGTTTTTGGCTTAAAACGTCGACTTGGCAGTGTATTTTTTCATGGTATTTGTGGTTGTATTCTCGTTTGATAGAATGGAAGCTATATTGCAGAAATAGAGATGATTTTGATTGGTTTCATGATGAAAAGTACCTCGAAATTGAGCTCAAAGTAGCGAAAATGTTCGATTTTTGCCGATGTTCAAGATTAAACAAATCATGCCACACGTCCAATACACATCAACTGGCGAGTCTAATATTCTTTCACAAGTGACCTGATATTATTTATACCATTTTACAATGATGCAGTAGTCTACATAACAGTAAATAATGTATTTTTTTGTGAGAAAAATTCATAATGGAAAGCAAGAGTAATATAAGAGGGGCCTGGAGACATGACTAATGTTATTTTAGTGCCAGGAATGTCTGTCTTATTTATTCTGGACCCTAATTTGAAATTGGCATCTTCTGAAATTTGTGTGAAATTGGCCAAATTGCCAATTTTTGACCACTTTATTGGGTAGTTGAAATCAGTAAATGAGAGGTTTCTTGTGCTCAGTCAATAGAAAAATTGGAGTTCTAGCGAAATAGCTATGATTTTAGTCAACTGGAGCATTGGAATTGGCCAAAAATAGGGCTCAAAGTGGGTGAAATTGCCGATTCGTAAATATTGCAGAGACTGCTAACTTCATGAGAGCATAATTCCATAAGTTTTCCATCAAATTTCATACTTTTGGTGTCATTACGACCGGGAAAAGATTCTCGTATCATTTCATAAGATTTTTTTTTTTTTTTTTTTTTGAAAATTTTTTGACCCTGAGAACGAATTCAGGATCGGGGGGTCTCGACCCTCAAAAGGTTAAAATAGGACTGTCACTAAAATCACCAATACATAAATTGCACTGAGAACACAATTTTGTGCCTGTGTAATTCCATAAATATTCCATCAAATTTCATACTTTTGGCATTGTTACCTTCAAAAAAGCATTATCTACTATTAGAGAAGAATATTTTTTAAAACTGAATACAGAGCAACATTAATTTTGGGTTTTTTTTACAGGGAAAGGGTTAAAGTAGTACATTTTCCTGGTGGTAATAAAACTGGACAAAGCAAAAAAAAATTCCCATCAGTACCACGATGTAGAGGTGTGAAACTGAAGGTCAGTGACCTGCTGATGGCAACACTGGTGATTGCTGCATGCTCCACATGTTTCTATTTTTATATTTTGTACTTTTTTCTATGCATTTTCCTAATTTTTTATAATTTCCAGTAACTTTTGTGTCCTGTGAGACCCATATCATACTTAATGCGCACACACACATCTACCTGTTGTATGCAACACAATACCCACACATTGTTTACAAAACATGTTTTACACAGTGTAAACACAGTCACAAATGTTTCTCATTACTACAGTTCTAATATTAATATACATAAGTACAGGCACTGGTCATCTTCCTAGAACTGTTAGTCTGTGGAAATCCTTGAAACATGGCTCAGTACACAGCAGTGTTTTACATATCTCTACACATAAAATGTGTGTGTGCATTTTGGTGGGTGCCTTGTTGTGTGTGCCCATTTTTTTTTTTTCTGCAGCAAGAAGTGTTGTTAGAAAGTGATTACCAAAACTCGGATGAGGGCGTATTTGGTGATTATCTCGCAGCGATATTTCCGGCACCCTTTGTCACTTTTGACCATTGTATATTTCAAACCAAAGAACTCATCATTGGTGCCATAATTAAAATTGTTGGAGCTGTTCAGTTTGCCAGGGAGTAAGGCCTTTGCATCTGTAGTGCAAGGCGAACAAAGTGTATTAAATATAGCATTCCCACAGTTCACTGAGAGACTTGATTTTTTGTATATTGCGCACATTGACCACGCAGACTCGTTCTCTCATATGTAGGCCAGTATGCCTCCCGCCAAATTTGAAGCTGCTAGAGTTATGCGTAGATCTACTAGAGGGTCCCTGGCATTAACCTTTTCAGGGTCCAAAGGCCAAATTTCGAAGTGCGCACCAATGTCCAAGAATTTTCAAAAAATAATTATTTTTTCTTATGAAATGGTAGAGAATCTTCTCCTAAAGGTAATAAAACAAAAAGTATAAAATTTGATGGAAAATTGATGAAATCATGCTCTCGTGAATTTTGATGTGTCAGCGATATTTACGCATCGGCGATTTTACCGGCTTTGACTCCCATTTTAGGTCAATTATATTACTCCAGTCGACCAAATTCTTAGCTATTTCGCTAGTATTACTTCTATTCTATCGATTGAGCACAAGAAGTCACCAAATCAACTGTTTCAACTACAAAATAAAGTGATCGGAAATTGGTAATTTGGCCAATTTAATGCAAAGTTCATAATGAATTTTTATTCAAACCAAAAAATAGAAGATTTACTATTATGCAATACTGTAATAATTGTATAAATAATATCACCACATTTGTGAACATATATTAGACCCACCAGCTGGCGTGTATTAGACACGTGGGATCATTTGTTTACTCTTGTACATCGGCAAAAATTTAACATTAATGCTATTTTGAGCTCGGTTTCAACCCATTTCCAGTACTAAAACCAATAAATATCATCTCTATTTCTGTAATATATTTTCCATTCTATCAAATGAGACCAAGAAATTGCAAATAGTACAACTATAAAAAACATACGAAAAAACACTGCAAAGTCTTTTTTTAAATCAAAAATTACGGTCTCGTTTTTTTTTCTCTCATTATGCACTGTGTTGCAGGATTTGTTTTATGTGGTGCACACATACCACATAGATGTATTCTCTCATATCTAGGCCCAAAATTTACCGCTCACAGCTTATCAGAGTGAGCTGAGCTCATAGCGTAGATCTACAGTTTGGACCCTCAACGTACGTATAGCCGTAGATCTACGGCACGGACCCTCAAAGGGTTAATAATGTAGACCTATGTGATGGCCACTGAAAGGGGTTAAATAGAGCAAAGCTGATAATCGTGCTAACAGTATTCAGCTGCAAAGTGGATTTTGGGCATTTTTTTTAAGTCATTGTTTGTGTCTTGATACCATGTCAGTCCATTTAATCTATAAAGCAGCTGCAGAAAAAGAATTATTCAATGCATTACCATCTAAAGAAAACAAACTCTCATTTTTTGACTGATTTCTGAACTGCTTATTTATAAGAAAATTCCCAATAGAGATCAATAATGAACACGAGTTAAATGCTAATTATGCTTTTGACAGGTATCATAAATAATTTTATTTTATTGTCTTCAAAAGCTTCAGTGGTTATGCCATAATGATTTAATAGTTATGATAGGCATGATCTTTCTATGTTAACCCTTTCAGGGTTTCAGATGTACTAGTATGTATGGCTTACTCACCAGGGTTTTCGACGTACTAGTACGCCTAAATTCTAGCGCCCTCAAATCTAGTGAGAGAAAGCTGGTAGGCCTACATATGAATGAATGGGTCTATGTGGTCAGTGTGCACAGTATAAAAAAAAAATTCAGCAGCACACACTGCGTAATGAGAAAAAAAAAACTTGGTGTTTTTGGTTTAAAACAGCAACTTTGCACTGCATTTTTGTATGGCATTTATTGTTGTATTCTAGTTTCCTGGTCTCATTGTATAGAATGGAAGACATATTACAGCACTGGCCGATTCCCACCAAGGCAGGGTGGCCCGAAAAAGAAAAACTTTCACCATCATTCACTCCATCACTGTCTTGCCAGAAGGGTGCTTTACACTACAGTTTTTAAACTGCAACATTAACACCCCTCCTTCAGAGTGCAGGCACTGTACTTCCCATCTCCAGGACTCAAGTCCGGCCTGCCGGTTTCCCTGAACCCCTTCATAAATGTTACTTTGCTCACACTCCAACAGCACGTCAAGTATTAAAAACCATTTGTCTCCATTCACTCCTATCAAACACGCTCACGCATGCCTGCTGGAAGTCCAAGCCCCTCGCACACAAAACCTCCTTTACCCCCTCCCTCCAACCTTTCCTAGGCTGACCCCTACCCCACCTTCCTTCCACTACAGACTGATACACTCTTGAAGTCATTCTGTTTCGCTCCATTCTCTCTACATGTCCGAACCACCTCAACAACCCTTCCTCAGCCCTCTGGACAACAGTTTTGGTAATCCCGCACCTCCTCCTAACTTCCAAACTACGAATTCTCTGCATTATATTCACACCACACATTGCCCTCAGACATGACATCTCCACTGCCTCCAGCCTTCTCCTTGCTGCAACATTCATCACCCATGCTTCACACCCATATAAGAGCGTTGGTAAAACTATACTCTCATACATTCCCCTCTTTGCCTCCAAGGACAAAGTTCTTTGTCTCCACAGACTCCTAAGTGCACCACTCACCCTTTTCCCCTCATCAATTCTATGATTCACCTCATCTTTCATAGACCCATCCGCTGACACGTCCACTCCCAAATATCTGAATACATTCACCTCCTCCATACTCTCTCCCTCCAATCTGATATCCAATCTTTCATCACCTAATCTTTTTGTTATCCTCATAACCTTACTCTTTCCTGTATTCACTTTTAATTTTCTTCTTTTGCACACCCTACCAAATTCATCCACCAATCTCTGCAACTTCTCTTCAGAATCTCCCAAGAGCACAGTGTCATCAGCAAAGAGCAACTGTGACAACTCCCACTTTATGTGTGATTCTTTATCTTTTAACTCCACGCCTCTTGCCAAGACCCTCGCATTTACTTCTCTTACAACCCCATCTATAAATATATTAAACAACCACGGTGACATCACACATCCTTGTCTAAGGCCTACTTTTACTGGGAAATAATTTCCCTCTTTCCTACATACTCTAACTTGAGCCTCACTATCCTTGTAAAAACTCTTCACTGCTTTCAGTAACCTACCTCCTACACCATACACCTGCAACATCTGCCACATTGCCCCCCTATCCACCCTGTCATATGCCTTTTCCAAATCCATAAATGCCACAAAGACCTCTTTAGCCTTATCTAAATACTGTTCACTTATATGTTTCACTGTAAACACCTGGTCCACACACCCCCTACCTTTCCTAAAGCCTCCTTGTTCATCTGCTATCCTATTCTCCATCTTACTCTTAATTCTTTCAATAATAACTCTACCATACACTTCACCAGGTATACTCAACAGACTTATCCCCCTATAATTTTTGCACTCTCTTTTGTCCCCTTTGCCTTCATACAAAGGAACTGTGCATGCTCTCTGCCAATCCCTAGGTACCTTACCCTCTTCCATACATTTATTAACCCCTTGACTGTCGCAACCCCCAATCCTGAGGTGTCTCATGGTGTCGCAAAATTAAAAAAAAAAAAAATTATTTTTTCTTATGAAATGATAGGGAATCTTTTCCCGATTGTAATGACACCAAAAAAACGAAATTTGATGGAAAACTGACGGAATTATGCTCTCGCGAAGTTAACGACCTCGGCGCTGTTTACAAATCAGCGATTTCGCCCACTTTGAGCCCTATTTTCGGCTAATTCCTTTGTTCCAGTCGCCCAAACTCATAGCTATATTTTTAGAACTCCATTTTTTCTATCGATTGAGTACAAGAAACTTCCCATTTACCGATTTCAACTACCTAATAATGTGGTCAGAAATTTGCAATTTGGCCAATTTCACGAAAACTAAAAAATATGACAATTTCAAAATAAGATCCAGAATGAACAATGCAGACTTTCCTGGCTGTAAAATAACATTTTCTTTGTTCATCAGTCACGTCTCCAGGTTCATCCACGTCTGATATGTTACTCTTGCTTTCTATTTTGAATTTTTATTCAAACAAAAAATAGAAGACTTACTATTATGCAGACTACTGCAATACTGTAATAATTGTATAAATAACATCAACCCATTCATGACTGCATATTAGAATGGCTAGTTGGACATTTATTGGACAATGGCATCATTTGTTTACTTTTGAACATTGGCAAAAATCAAACATTTCCCCTACTTTGAGCTCCATTTCTAGGTTCTTTTTATAGTAAAATCAATCAAAATCACCTCTATTTCTATAATATGTTTTCCATTCTATCAAATGAGACCAAGAAAACGAGAATACAACCATAAATACTATACGAAAATAGACCACAAAGTCGGCATTTTAATTAAAAAAAACGGTCGGAGTTTTTTTTTCTCATTATGCACTGCGTGCTCCAGGATTTTTTTTTATATGGTGCACACTGACCACACTGACC
>NW_027201332.1:0-11570 GCF_038502225.1 Cherax quadricarinatus
AAATCTTCCTGGAGTGCTCTAATGTCCTCGTCAGAATGAATTCGACGGCCTATTTTGGTGTCATCGGCAAACTTGCTAATGTCACTCTTTATGCCCTCATCAATGTCGTTCATGTAGATTGTGAACAACAGGGGGCCCAACACTGACCCCTGTGGAACACCACTCGTGATGCTTCCCCACTCTGATTTCTCCCCATTTATGCAAACTCTGCTGCATATTTGTCAACCATGCCTCTATCCAGGAAAAAATTTCTCCTCCTATTCCATGTGCTTTAATTTTCCTCAATAGTCTCTGATGTGGGACCCTGTCAAAAGCCTTACTGAAGTCCATATACACAATATCATATTCATTACCATGATCTACCTCATCAAATCCCTTAGTGAAAAAAGTTAATAAATTCGTAAGGCAGGAACGCCCCTTTGTAAAACCATGCTGATATTCGTTGATTAATTTGTGCTTTTCAAGGTGGCTATGAACTGCCTCGGCAATTAATGATTCCATAAATTTTCCCACTGTGGAGGTTAGGCTTATTGGTCTATAGTTCGAAGCTAAGGACCTGTCACCTGCTTTGAAAATAGGTATCACATTTGCCATTTTCCCCTTATCTGGCACCATGCCAGTCTGTAGTGATATAATGAAAAGATTAGCCAGAGGTTTGCTAAGCTCCTCTTTACATTCCTTTAGAACCCTTGCATACAGTTCATCAGGGCCTGGGGATTTGTTAGGTTTTAATTTATCAATTTGCCTAAGAGCCATGTCACTTGTGACCCTAGTCGTGCATAGTTTATTATCATCCTGTTCTACCTAATTTATTATTTCTGGAATATCGCTAGTATCTTCCTGAGTAAAAACTGAGAGGAAGTATGTGTTAAAAATTCTACACATTTCCTTATCACTGTCTGTGAGCTGACCCGAGTAACTTTTGAGTGGGCCTAGCTTGTCCCTGATCTTACTTCTGTATACCTGAAAGAATCCTTTTGGGTTAGTCTTCAATTCTCTTGCAGCTTTAACCTCATAATCTCTTTTTGCTTTTCTTATTCCCTTTTTTATTTCTCTCTTTAACTGAATATATTGATTTCTTAATTGCACCTCTCCTCTTTTGATTTGCCTATATATGCCTCTCTTTTGACCAATGAGATGTTTTAATCTATTGTTCATCCATTTAGGACCATTTTTGATTGATCTGATTTCCCTATTTGGAATATAAGTTCTCTGAGCAGCTAGAACTATGCCCTGGAAAACGTCATATCGGCAGTCATCATCACCTACCTGACCCATAGTCAGGTCATTCTAGTTCAGCCCACCCAAGTAATTTTTCAGTCCTATAAAATCAGCCAAGTGGAAGTCAGGGACAGAGATTTGATTGCCATTATTAGGAGAATTCCATGATATATTAAAACTGAGTGATTTGTGATCACTTTCCCCAAGCTCATCATTAACCTCAAGAATATTAATTAGCATTTCCCTGCTGGCAAGAACCAAGTCAAGCAGGTTATTTCCTCTAGTTGGCTCTGTCAAAAACCGTTTTAAAAAACAGTCCTGAATCGTATCAAGAAAGTCACTTGATTCTAAATTTCCTGTCAAATTGCTCCAGTCAATCTGTCTATAGTTGAAATCTCCCATTATCACAACATTTTCGTATGTAGAAGCCTTACGAATTTCATCCCATAGAAGTTTACTGCACTCCCTATCAGATTTGGGGCCCTGTAAATCACACCCAAAATTAGTTTTTCATGGCCCTCGAGAAGCTGTAACCAAACATATTCAGTGGCTGACGCTTCTAATTTTATATCTTGTCTAACACAACACTTTAAATTGTCTCTGATGTACATCGCTACTCCACCACCTTTCCTGTTGACCCTGTCAGTGTGGAATAATTTATAGCCTTGTATGTGACATTCAGAGGGCATCTCTCTATCTTTCAGATTGAGCCAGGTCTCTGTTATAGCAATGATATCTATGTTTCCTGCACTTGCAATTAATCTTAGCTCATCTATCTTATTTCTTACACTCCTGCTATTAGTATAATAGACCCTAAGGGAGCGAGTCCCTTGCTGCCCTCTGCTGTCTCCCTTTGTTTGCTGACCTGATCTATTGTCTTTATTTATAACTTCATGATGAATGTCTTTTATACATTTACTGTTTTCAACCCTAGTGCTGCATCCTGACTGTTTCCCACACACACCCATACCTCTATCTTCTATCAGTTTAAAATCCTAGGCATTTCAGCAATGGCCCTCTCGATTGAGTTTGCAAGAGCTACCACCCCTGCCTCAGAAGGATGTACCCCATCCCTTGCATACATATCATGTTTGCCGTAAAAGTTGTTCCAGTTGTCAATGAATGGGATTGCAAGTTCCTTGCAGTATCTGTCTAGCCGGCAATTTACAGCAATTGCCCTAGACAACCATTCATTGCCCACTCCCCTTCTAGGCAAGATACTACATGTCCTTTTCTATTTGATAGTCACCAACATCTCTCGGTGTGCTACTACCCTTTTCTGTTTGATAGTCACCAACACCCCTCGGTGTGCTACTACCCTTTTCTATTTGATAGTCACCAACACCCCTCGGTGTGCTACTACCCTTTTCTATTTGATAGTCACCAACACCCCTCGGTGTGCTACTACCCTTTTCTATTTGATAGTCACCAACACCCCTCGGTGTGCTACTACCCTTTTCTATTTGATAGTCACCAACACCCCTCGGTGTGCTACTACCCTTTTCTATTTGATAGTCACCAACACCCCTCGGTGTTCTACTACCCTTTTCTATTTGATAGTCACCAACACCCCTCGGTGTGCTACTACCCTTTTCTATTTGATAGTCACCAACACCCCTCGGTGTGCTACTACCCATTTCTATTTGATAGTCACCAACACCCCTCGGTGTGCTACTACCCTTTTCTTTTTGATAGTCACCAACACCCCTCGGTGTGCTAGAACCCTTTTCTATTTGATAGTCACTAACACCCCTCGGAGTGCCACTACCCTTTTCTATCTGAGAGTTACCAATACCCCTCGGAGTGCTACTACCCTTTTCTATCTGAGAGTTACCAACACCCCTCGGAGTGCTACTACCCTTTTCTATCTGAGAGTTACCAACACCCCTCGGAATGCTACTACCCTTTTCTATTTGATAATCACCAACACCCCTCGGAGTGCTACTACCCTTTTCTATATGATAGTCACCAACACCCCTGGGAGTGCTACTACCCTTTTCTATATGATAGTCACCAACACCCCTGGGAGTGCTACTACCCTTTTCTATATGATAGTCACCAACACCCCTGGGAGTGCTACTACCCTTTTCTATATGATAGTCACCAACACCCCTCGGTGTGCTACTACCCTTTTCTATTTGATAGTCACCAACACCCCTCGGTGTGCTACTACCCTTTTCTATTTGATAGTCACCAACACCCCTCGGTGTGCTACTACCCTTTTCTATTTGATAGTCACCAACACCCCTCGGTGTGCTACTACCCTTTTCTTTTTGATAGTCACCAACACCCCTCGGTGTGCTAGAACCCTTTTCTATTTGATAGTCACTAACACCCCTCGGAGTGCCACTACCCTTTTCTATCTGAGAGTTACCAATACCCCTCGGAGTACTACTACCCTTTTCTATCTGAGAGTTACCAACACCCATCGGAATGCTACTACCCTTTTCTATTTGATAGTCACCAACACCCCTCGGAGTGCTACGACCCTTTTCTATATGATAGTCACCAACACCCCTGGGAGTGCTACTACCCTTTTCTATATGATAGTCACCAACACCCCTGGGAGTGCTACTACCCTTTTCTATATGATAGTCACCAACACCCCTGGGAGTGCTACTACCCTTTTCTATATGATAGTCACCAACACCCCTGGGAGTGCTACTACCCTTTTCTATATGATAGTCACCAACACCCCTGGGAGTGCTACTACCCTTTTCTATATGATAGTCACCAACACTCCTGAGAGTGCTACTACCCTTTTCTATATGATAGTCACCAACACCCCTGGGAGTGCTACTACCCTTTTCTATATGATAGTCACCAACACCCCTGGGAGTGCTACTACCCTTTTCTATATGATAGTCACCAACACCCCTGGGAGTGCTACTACCCTTTTCTATATGATAGTCACCAACACCCCTGGGAGTGCTACTACCCTTTTCTATATGATAGTCACCAACACCCCTGGGAGTGCTAATACCCTTTTCTATATGATAGTCACCAACACCCCTGGGAGTGCTAATACCCTTTTCTATATGATAGTCACCAACACCCCTGGGAGTGCTACTACCCTTTTCTATATGATAGTCACCAACACCCCTGGGAGTGCTACTACCCTTTTCTATATGATAGTCACCAACACCCCTGGGAGTGCTACTACCCTTTTCTATATGATAGTCACCAACACCCCTGGGAGTGCTACTACCCTTTTCTATATGATAGTCACCAACACCCCTGGGAGTGCTAATACCCTTTTCTATATGATAGTCACCAACACCCCTGGGAGTGCTACTACCCTTTTCTATATGATAGTCACCAACACCCCTGGGAGTGCTAATACCCTTTTCTATATGATAGTCACCTTAGCCTGAGCTGGGAGACTTCAGTAGTGTCAGCCTGAGCTGGGAGACTTCAGTAGTGTCAGCCTGAGCTGGGAGACTTCAGTAGTGTCAGCCTGAGCTGGGAGACTTCAGTAGTGTCAGCCTGAGCTGGGAGACTTCAGTAGTGTCAGCCTGAGCTGGGAGACTTCAGTAGTGTCAGCCTGAGCTGGGAGACTTCAGTAGTGTCAGCCTGAGCTGGGAGACTTCAGTAGTGTCAGCCTGAGCTGGGAGACTTCAGTAGTGTCAGCCTGAGCTGGGAGACTTCAGTAGTGTCAGCCTGAGCTGGGAGACTTCAGTAGTGTCAGCCTGAGCTGGGAGACTTCAGTAGTGTCAGCCTGAGCTGGGAGACTTCAGTAGTGTCAGCCTGAGCTGGGAGACTTCAGTAGTGTCAGCCTGAGCTGGGAGACTTCAGTAGTGTCAGCCTGAGCTGGGAGACTTCAGTAGTGTCAGCCTGAGCTGGAAGACTTCAGCAGTGTCAGCCTGAGCTGGGGGAGACTTCAGTAGTGTCAGCCTGACCTGGGAGAGACTTCAGTAGTGTCAGCCTGAGCTGGGAGACTTCAGTAGTGTCAGCCTGAGCTGGGAGACTTCAGTAGTGTCAGCCTGAGCTGGGAGACTTCAGTAGTGTCAGCCTGAGCTGGGAGACTTCAGTAGTGTCAGCCTGAGCTGGGAGACTTCAGTAGTGTCAGCCTGAGCTGGGAGACTTCAGTAGTGTCAGCCTGAGCTGGGAGACTTCAGTAGTGTCAGCCTGAGCTGGGAGACTTCAGTAGTGTCAGCCTGAGCTGGGAGACTTCAGTAGTGTCAGCCTGAGCTGGGAGACTTCAGTAGTGTCAGCCTGAGCTGGGAGACTTCAGTAGTGTCAGCCTGAGCTGGGAGACTTCAGTAGTGTCAGCCTGAGCTGGGAGACTTCAGTAGTGTCAGCCTGAGCTGGGAGACTTCAGTAGTGTCAGCCTGAGCTGGGAGACTTCAGTAGTGTCAGCCTGAGCTGGGAGACTTCAGTAGTGTCAGCCTGAGCTGGGAGACTTCAGTAGTGTCAGCCTGAGCTGGGAGACTTCAGTAGTGTCAGCCTGAGCTGGGAGACTTCAGTAGTGTCAGCCTGAGCTGGGAGACTTCAGTAGTGTCAGCCTGAGCTGGGAGACTTCAGTAGTGTCAGCCTGAGCTGGGAGACTTCAGTAGTGTCAGCCTGAGCTGGGAGACTTCAGTAGTGTCAGCCTGAGCTGGGAGACTTCAGTAGTGTCAGCCTGAGCTGGGAGACTTCAGTAGTGTCAGCCTGAGCTGGGAGACTTCAGTAGTGTCAGCCTGAGCTGGGAGACTTCAGTAGTGTCAGCCTGAGCTGGGAGACTTCAGTAGTGTCAGCCTGAGCTGGGAGACTTCAGTAGTGTCAGCCTGAGCTGGGAGACTTCAGTAGTGTCAGCCTGAGCTGGGAGACTTCAGTAGTGTCAGCCTGAGCTGGGAGACTTCAGTAGTGTCAGCCTGAGCTGGGAGACTTCAGTAGTGTCAGCCTGAGCTGGGAGACTTCAGTAGTGTCAGCCTGAGCTGGGAGACTTCAGTAGTGTCAGCCTGAGCTGGGAGACTTCAGTAGTGTCAGCCTGAGCTGGGAGACTTCAGTAGTGTCAGCCTGAGCTGGGAGACTTCAGTAGTGTCAGCCTGAGCTGGGAGACTTCAGTAGTGTCAGCCTGAGCTGGGAGACTTCAGTAGTGTCAGCCTGAGCTGGGAGACTTCAGTAGTGTCAGCCTGAGCTGGGAGACTTCAGTAGTGTCAGCCTGAGCTGGGAGACTTCAGTAGTGTCAGCCTGAGCTGGGAGACTTCAGTAGTGTCAGCCTGAGCTGGGAGACTTCAGTAGTGTCAGCCTGAGCTGGGAGACTTCAGTAGTGTCAGCCTGAGCTGGGAGACTTCAGTAGTGTCAGCCTGAGCTGGGAGACTTCAGTAGTGTCAGCCTGAGCTGGGAGACTTCAGTAGTGTCAGCCTGAGCTGGGAGACTTCAGTAGTGTCAGCCTGAGCTGGGAGACTTCAGTAGTGTCAGCCTGAGCTGGGAGACTTCAGTAGTGTCAGCCTGAGCTGGGAGACTTCAGTAGTGTCAGCCTGAGCTGGGAGACTTCAGTAGTGTCAGCCTGAGCTGGGAGACTTCAGTAGTGTCAGCCTGAGCTGGGAGACTTCAGTAGTGTCAGCCTGAGCTGGGAGACTTCAGTAGTGTCAGCCTGAGCTGGGAGACTTCAGTAGTGTCAGCCTGAGCTGGGAGACTTCAGTAGTGTCAGCCTGAGCTGGGAGACTTCAGTAGTCAGCCTGAGCCTGAGCTGGGAGACTTCAGTAGTGTCAGCCTGAGCTGGGAGACTTCAGTAGTGTCAGCCTGAGCTGGGAGACTTCAGTAGTGTCAGCCTGAGCTGGGAGACTTCAGTAGTGTCAGCCTGAGCTGGGAGACTTCAGTAGTGTCAGCCTGAGCTGGGAGACTTCAGTAGTGTCAGCCTGAGCTGGGAGACTTCAGTAGTGTCAGCCTGAGCTGGGAGACTTCAGTAGTGTCAGCCTGAGCTGGGAGACTTCAGTAGTGTCAGCCTGAGCTGGGAGACTTCAGTAGTGTCAGCCTGAGCTGGGAGACTTCAGTAGTGTCAGCCTGAGCTGGGAGACTTCAGTAGTGTCAGCCTGAGCTGGGAGACTTCAGTAGTGTCAGCCTGAGCTGGGAGACTTCAGTAGTGTCAGCCTGAGCTGGGAGACTTCAGTAGTGTCAGCCTGAGCTGGGAGACTTCAGTAGTGTCAGCCTGAGCTGGGAGACTTCAGTAGTGTCAGCCTGAGCTGGGAGACTTCAGTAGTGTCAGCCTGAGCTGGGAGACTTCAGTAGTGTCAGCCTGAGCTGGGAGACTTCAGTAGTGTCAGCCTGAGCTGGGAGACTTCAGTAGTGTCAGCCTGAGCTGGGAGACTTCAGTAGTGTCAGCCTGAGCTGGGAGACTTCAGTAGTGTCAGCCTGAGCTGGGAGACTTCAGTAGTGTCAGCCTGAGCTGGGAGACTTCAGTAGTGTCAGCCTGAGCTGGGAGACTTCAGTAGTGTCAGCCTGAGCTGGGAGACTTCAGTAGTGTCAGCCTGAGCTGGGAGACTTCAGTAGTGTCAGCCTGAGCTGGGAGACTTCAGTAGTGTCAGCCTGAGCTGGGAGACTTCAGTAGTGTCAGCCTGAGCTGGGAGACTTCAGTAGTGTCAGCCTGAGCTGGGAGACTTCAGTAGTGTCAGCCTGAGCTGGGAGACTTCAGTAGTGTCAGCCTGAGCTGGGAGACTTCAGTAGTGTCAGCCTGAGCTGGGAGACTTCAGTAGTGTCAGCCTGAGCTGGGAGACTTCAGTAGTGTCAGCCTGAGCTGGGAGACTTCAGTAGTGTCAGCCTGAGCTGGGAGACTTCAGTAGTGTCAGCCTGAGCTGGGAGACTTCAGTAGTGTCAGCCTGAGCTGGGAGACTTCAGTAGTGTCAGCCTGAGCTGGGAGACTTCAGTAGTGTCAGACACTATTTTTGTGCTCCCTAAGTCTGTCAGAAAGAGATCGACCACTAGTGTCAGCCTGAGCTGGAAGACTTCACTAATGTCAGCCTGAGCTGGAAGACTTCACTAGTGTCAGCCTGAGCTGAGAGACTTCGGTGGGAAGACGATGATGGTATCTCGATATAATAATAATAATAATAATAATAATAATAATAATAATAATAATAATAATAATAATAATATATTGAAGTGGTCAGCAGAATTGTGTTAATCTGTAGGGTAACTGATGAGGATTGTGGGCTTGAATGGGGTTAATGGGTGATAATGGAGCGGGGGTTGATGGGTGAGGAAGCAGTGGCTGTTTGGATAGGTGGGGACTTAAACAGTGGGGGGGGGGATGTGATAAGGTGTTGTAGAAAGGGGAATGGGTCAGGGTGGGTGAGGTGTGGAGGTGTGGGAAAGAAGGAAGGATGTTTGGGTGGGGGTGATGAAAGAGGCGGGTTGGGGGTGGTAGGGTGGGGGGGTTACGAGGGTGGTAGAGGTGGTCAGTTCAAGGGTCGATAACCTTTCTGCAGTTCACCCAAAAATCATGAGCGGAAATAACTTCACCGCCAACACAACCCTTCCCCTCCCTTCACCTTCCCTCCCTTTCCCCCCTCATTATCACCGTTGCACCCACTCCTTCCTCATTATCCCTCCTCCTCCTCCTCCTCCTCATTGCCCCACCTCATTACCGCTGCCATTCAACACCACCACCCACTGCATCCACTACTAATATTTTCCACTGAAGTATTTGAGGTGGTAGGCTAGAAAAGATAAGATTTTGTTCGGATTTTTAACCCTGGAGGGTTAGCCATCCAGGATAACCCAAGAAAGTCAGTGCGTCATCGAGGACTGTCTAACTTATTTCCATTGGGGTCCTTAATCTTGTCCCCCAGGATGCGACCCACACCAGTCGACTAACACCCAGGTACCTATTTGCTGCTAGGTGAACAGGACAATAGGTGTAAGGAAACATGTCGTTCCACCCGCCGGGAATCGAACCCGGGCCCTCCGTGTGTTAAGCGGGAGCTTTAGCCACCAGGCCACCGGGCCACAGTTCCTTCAAGACTACGGTGCTGTTCACCAACTCCAAGGCTGAGTGACTAATTACCTCATGTTTTACATACAATTCTTCACATTATGTCTTTGTATTGCATTAATAAAGACACTGGCTGGCGAAATGTCTAAAAAACAAAGCTACCCAGATGTTGTACATGTGTCTAATTCTGCATCTTGTCGATATTGTGTACCGTTCATGTACAAGGTAATTGCTTGCTGGGTGACAGGGGACAACAGGCGTAAGGCAACACACCCACACGGTCTTTAATAGTAAGTAGCAGCACATGGAATAGGTAGAATTATGTAAATGGTGTACAATACAGACGAGTTGATAACACTTATGACACTTGTGCAACAGTTAGGTATCTTTATTGTTGCAAAGCTTGGCCTACAAGACAGGCTTCGTCACTCGAATACATGTGAGACATCAGAGGCAGTTGAGATGTTAGGGTGTGACCAGTCCATTAACCTGGAAGTAGTTTTGAAGTGGTCAGTCCCTCAGCCTGGAGGTAAGTTCAGCTCCATTAAGCTGAACTTTTCTCCAGGCTGAGGGACTGACCACCTCAAATGCTCAAATGCTTCCTTTGTATTTGACTGAACTTGTGTCCCTTTTTTTAACATTGACTGAAGAAGTCTACTGTGTAGGAGAAACGTTTCATCAATAAAGACGCCCAACTGTTGTACGTGTGTCTTAATCTTCAATTTGTCGGTATTTTATACCATTATCAACAATGGGACACACGAGGATGGACCAACTAGCAGAAGAACAAATGTAAAAATTGAGAAGCACTGCAGCAGGCCTACTGGCTACTGGTCAAATCTAAGCTTTCTGACTCCGTAACTAGCGGTTAGGCAATAAAGTTGTCGAAGATGTCCTTCCTGCCAGGTTACCTTGGTGTTGTTGTGTTAGACAGATTTAATTATCTTGTTTAATTCAACAGTTTAAATTATCCGTGACATACATGGCCGCTCCACCACTCTTCCTGTTGACTTTTCAGTGGTGAATAATTTATACCCTTCTATGTGTCGTTTAGCAAGTATGTCTCTGTCTTTTAAGATGAAATACGTCTCTGTTACTGCAATAATATCTACACTTCCTGTATGGGCAATTAATCTTAGCTCGTCTATTACATTCCTTGCATAATAGACCTTAAGACACATGCCTCCTTCCACACTCTCTCTGCTGACCAACATTTACTTTATTAGTAGTAACTCTATCATAAACCACAGTATCGTACATTCATTTTTTAATTTTCGTGAGGTAATTTGGCAATTTTTTCTTCTTTAACCCACGAGTTTTCCCACCTAAACCAATCCTGGTGAACAGAAAAGCGATTTCGTACCTTCAAGGCTGTTCCTTTAACTCTCCTAAATTTAAAGCTTCTCCTTTTCTGGGAATCACTTCCCACTTGCTACTGCTACCTGTCTCCTCGTGACTGGTAACCTGTTTCATTTCGCTGTCCCCGAAGATGTCACACTTACTGTAACACTCATCCCAGCGAGTTTTCTTCCATCTGGGAACCAGGATCCTCTGCTTTCAACACTTTGAGTTCTGATTCCACAACACTACACAAGCAAGCCGCCATGTTGTCACCATAACACTCCACACTAATTCCCAAAGTAGCTAATTCTAAAAGTAACTAATGGCCAAAGTAATTAATTCCCAAAGTAACTAATTCCCAAAATAACCAATTCTCAAAGTAACTAATTCTAAAAGTAACTAATTCTCAAAGCAACTAATTCTAAAGGCAATTAATTCCCAAAGTAACTAATTCCCAAAGTAAGTAATTCCAGAGGTAACGGCTGCGGGACAGGCAGCGTGACCTCTCCTGACCACTGAACATTGCTCACGGAGAAGAGGAGGAAAAAGAAGAAAAAGAAGAAGAAGAAGAAGAAGAAAGAGGAAGAGGAGAAAAGTAAAGGTGCAGTATTAGTGAGATGCAGCTCCCACAGGTGGGACAGTGTAGGGTGGACAACGCTATTGGGGAATTAACCTTGAGCTGCTCGCATTGTGTCAAGTGAAAGTAAGAGAGAGGCCTCACCCCTATCCACTATGCACCAACCCCCATCCCTCCATTCCTCACTATCATCCCTCCATTCCTCACTACCATCCCTCCATTCCTCACTATCATCCCTCCATTCCTCACTATCATCCCTCCATTCCTCACTATCATCCCTCCATTCCTCACTATCATCCCTCCATTCCTCACTATCATCCCTCCATTCCTCACTATCATCCCTCCATTCCTCACTATCATCCCTCCATTCCTCACTATCACCCATCTATTCCTCACTATCATCTCTCCATTCCTCACTTTCACCCCTCCATTCCTCATTATCATCTCTCCATTCTTCACTATCATCCATCAATTCCTCACTATCACCCTTCCATTCCTCGCTATCATCCCTCCATT